>NC_056749.1:243097301-243224801 GCF_019279795.1 Protopterus annectens | reverse complement strand
GCACAGGGTGTGTTGTTGGTTTGCCAGAGGCCTAGGCTGAGCCATACAGTTGACAACATGTGTGTGTGTGTGTGTGTGTGTGTGTGTGTGTGTGTGTGTGTGTGTGTGTGTGTGTGTGTGTGTGTGTGTGTGTGAGAGAGAGGCTGAGTATTGTTATGGGCCACTGGTGATGTCGTTTGTGCAGGTATGTGGTTGCCCTAGGTTCGTTGTTTATGTGTCTGTGTCTGCATGCACACAGTTCCTCCATGTGGCTGCCCTATACAGGGAATTGTGAGACAGTTGCAGACTGTACCTGTCAGGATTTGCAGTTCACCATCTCCGGCCACGGACACGGGACCTGTGTCTGGCAGGGTTGCTACAGGCAGTATCAGGTACAGAGCCAGACCGAGTACTGTCCCCCGAGTTTGACAGACGTCCACTGGATCCAGGTCCCTCCTGGGACTGGCCAGGGCCACATGCACATGGTCTGCTATGACGGTCTGTGGACAGCCCCCCTCCACAGTGCTGTGGCTAGTACTGCCACTACGGGAGCGGCTGTGACTGGTTGGACGTCCACGGTGACCTCCAGCTGATGGTGTTGCTGGTATATATCCACATGGCCGTCGCAACCGTCCCGCCCTGTCCTGATGCATGGACATGACATTGTGGATGAGTTCCAATGTCTCACCCCACCATCTATCCATGACTTTGGTGTAATTATGGATGGCACCTGCTAGGTTATGGATGTTGTCAGTTATACAGGTGTGATGAGCCCTCTGCGCCCTTAGACCCTGCCTGGTGTACTGTTCCATTCGTGCCTGTGCCTCTATGACAGTCTGGAACATGCGTGTGGTTGAAATAGATGTGGCACATCTGCCAGGGGCAAGATGACCAGCAGTGCTCCTACGAGCACCCCTACACATCTGCCTATGTGATACCATGCCAGACATCTGGATATGGCTGCTGTGTCCTGACACATGTGCCATAGATACCACACTATCCTGGCCAGTGCCAACCATAGGCTGTCCCTCAGCTAGGGCCAACGGTGATGAGGTGTGTAGAGGCAATGTGACTGTGTGCGTGGATGGTGTGGATATGTGTGGATTGTCAATTGGTGGCCCAGCGGCAGCCACTGATGACCCCTCCTGTGCCTCAACACACCTATCTTCATGGTCACTGTCTGTATCAGTGACATCAGATTCCCTGAGGGGGGGACCCAACTCCACCTCGCCACCTGTGAGAGGAAAACAGGGAACAGACTGTAAGACCTGTACAACACCACTAAACAGTACATACACACACACAAACACACACACACATGTGTGCAGATATGGCCACACACACAAACATACACACATGCAGTCGACATACATGGCAACCCATACACTCCACCAGACAGCACCTACAGACAGCTCCCACAACCCCATAACACACACAATAGCAGAGGATGGTGCAGTACAGTATCACACACATACCTGTAATTACACACATGTCAGCATGCAGGACATGTGAGGCTCAACAGCATGCAGTGCAACTGTAGTCAATCCTCATTACCAACATTAAACATGGCTGTGATGCATGGCTTCTGTTTGTAAGTGATGGTCCTTCCCCTGGACATCACTGCACCCATGTCCACAGCATTGCTGTGCATCTGTTCAGCACCCTGGCATGTACTGTGCACCATACCTCATGGGTGTACACACCATTGCAGGATGTGTCTCTGTGTGTCAGTTGTGTTTCTGCTGCTGCTTACAGCCTCTGTGTGTTCCTGGATCACATGTGGACACGTGTTTAGTGAATGCTTGATGTGTAGTCACATATGTCATCAGCAGTGGTGCATGTATTAGTGGTATACTACCATTAGACCGACCACAGATACAATGTACTGTACCTATGGTGAGTGTAGAAACCATTACTGACCATGATTGGGCCCCGGCTGATGTTGCCTGTGGTACACATAGGTTCATAGGTGAGTACTGGTCTATTTATCCTGGGGCCTACATAAGCCTAGCCACAGGAGTTCCCAGCCATGCACCACCCACTAATGTTATTCCCCTGTGCCCCTGACAGGCTGTGGGACAGACATGCTACCCAGGGTGTGTTCCCCATTCCCCATCCAATTACCAAGTGTTTCTGTAAAGAGGGCCAATGAGTAGCATTGCCTGACATGTATGGGTAGTCCGTTCCAGAGTGTGGGGATTCCCCAGGACAGGGCCCTATCCCTCCAGTATGTTCTGTGTAATGTGTTGATTAGGTTTAGGACCCTGGAGCATGTGTTAGCAGAGGGAGTGAGATGTCATTATATGTAGCATGTTCAACTGCTCTGTGTATGACATAGCTGTGTATGTTGGGCAGATGTCAGCTGTGCCTGGGCAATGTGCACTGCAGGGTAGCCACAGTTGCCTGAGATGGACTGTGTATTGCATGTGTTTGAGGCTGGTAATCCCATTAGTGAGGTGTGTGCTGTGTCAGTGCACATGTACAGCATGCATTATGGGTAGGTGTGTTAGATGTGTACATGGCCTACACCTTAGCTATGACATGCACAGTAAATTGCCAAGCATAACCTTAAACCATACTCACCGGCATCCGACTGCTGCCTTGCTGGTATCCCAGAGGTACCTACATTGAGATGGGATAGAGTTGATGTCAGTGGCCACAGTTGTGGCATTGCTACAGGGTGGCTGCAATATTACAGTACAACAACAGCTGAAGTCCACAGTACTACAGTTGATGCATTACTGCTTATCAGTACTACACAACAGCATACCCCACATCTCACATATGCATGATTTACCTGTACAGATGGATACACTACAGTAGTCTACTGATATGCCCTGGAACCTTACCTGCATGCTCAATGTGTGGTGTGTGAGTAGCACCCACCTCCATGGCTGTATAAGTCTGGAGCTCTTGCAGGCGGGCAGGTGCTACCAGGCTGATGAGCAGCTCCTCCACTCTGGTGAGGGGGGGGTGGATGTTATGGACCCCCATTGTAAGGTGGTCACCCCGCACGGCAGCGGCACGACAACGTACCTGCTGTAGCAGGTCACTACAATGGTGGCGGACCTGCTTATAAGTACGGCTGTGCATCCCCACCTCATTCACCCTGCAGACCACATCAGTCCACATGGCTGTTCTCTACTGCTGGTCCTGGCTTGTCCGTGAGAACAACAGCTGATAGTTGTGAATGATGCTGGTGATGATAATCTCCACCTCAGTGGCACTGTAGGTGAGGGTCCTCGGGTGTGCCATACTCCCTGAAAGGCATAATGATGGAAATATGTCTGAGCAACTCATATGTAAATTTACCATAATACAATACACATATCAGTCTCCCACCACCATATCAGCTCCAACATAATGTTCACACTATGCTAGTTGTATGTGTCCGGTATGTGTACCATTGGGCCATATATTGTATTGTACAACACTTTCTGCTATGTGGTTATAGACATGCTCCCTGTGCAGACACTAGAGTTGCAGGGCTGTTACAGGGTATTTCACCTGCATGCCATTGTCACTGCCACTATGTTTCTACATATGCATGTGGTAGGCTTGCTACACATCTGCCATTCTGTGGTATTGGGGATATCTATGCATGCTGTTGGACATGTTCTGGGATTGTGTGGACTATTACAGCCCACATATGTTCCATGACGGTTACACACCAGTATGTGTAGGGGTTATTTGCCAGCAGGAACACCACTCCAACCTAATGTGCACATGTTACCAGTCTACATCACATCCATGGCCCACCATGGAACCTCATTATCTACTGTTCCATCACTACCTTCATGTGGAACCACCTCAGGGGATGGTGCCCCACCCATGGAGCACACACAGACATGTGTCTGTCATCCAGTTAAGTCGCGGGTATTGTGCATAGGGAGCTCCACAGAGTGATGGGGTATGTACTACAACACCTGGAGGCATGCAGTACACATACACAAGGTGCGACATGCATGTCCCTCCTGCCCAGCGCACAGCCCAGGCACTCTTAGGTCCATGTAGATGCTGTCATGACTGTCCATGGGTGGGCACCATGTTCCCTTTTTTCCCATGTGGGGGCTCAATGGCCTCCACATTCCAAATGTAACTACCCATCCACAGTGTTTAACCACCACATGTGTCATATACCAGCCCTGTATGCTGTCTTGTTTGTCACCCAACCAGACCTATATACCAATATATGCCTAATACCCTTCACCAACACATATATCTCACCATCTCATACAATTGCAATGTGTTCCCAACATGGGTTACACACCTGACTCCACACTCCATCTTGCAGCCATGTACTGGTGTGTAGGTATGTTGTGTATTTATGTGTGATGTTCTCTCACACGTGTCATGGTAGGGGAAATGTATTGACATGTATATATATATATATATATATATATATATATATATATAATTATATATCACTATATATATATATATATATATATATATATATATATATATATATATATATATATACATATATAATTATATATCACTATATATATCTATCTATATATATATATATATATATATATATATATATATATATATATATATATATATATATATATATATTATAGATATATATATATATATATATATATATATATATATATATATATATGTATGTATATATACATATGTGCATATATGTGTAGATATCAGTTTGTGTTGTTTATATACCTATATGAACGTATAACTGTCCGAGGTCTGTACACATACACAGCTGTGAATATGTATCACACATATATGTATATGTATGTAGGGTGCATACGACCATATGGACCACACTCATGTACCCTCTTTACTTTACAGCTGAACTGTTCGGCCTTGCTGCAACACAGACAGGTGTCACATGTGAACACATAGTAACATATGGTGACAAACATTAGATAAGCATATTATACTGCTATGGCAGGGCATGCTATGCTACACTTTAACATGACTGTCCTGCAGGTGGTGTGGTCTCTCACCCATGTGTGTATCATGGCAGTATTAATGCCCTCCCAGCCATTGGCCATAGTAACTTACAGAACACAGATATCATGGGTCACATCTTTGCCATTCACTGCTGGTCTGCACATTTGCCAGGTATGTCCCACTGCCCACAGGGACTGACACTACTGTCCAGTGCTGTTGTTGAGCACAACATCATTACAGGAACAAGTACTGATGGCACATGTACATCCTTTCACAGTATACATCCTATTATTCTATTTCATATACTACATGCCAGTAAATGCATATCTGCTTCACATACCTGTTATGTTGTTTCTGCTGTAATACAACCCCAAGCTTTGTGAACGTTCTTGAAGGTTTTAGTTTTTTTTCCTCTCTCTCTCTCTCTCTCTCTCTCTGTCTCTCTCTCTGTCAGTCTCTCCAGTAGAGTGAATGAGCTGGTATGAATTGATTGCAGTATGCTTTTGTTGGTATTGCACATGATCAGGTGGTGGCCTATGCACCAGTCAGTATCCACCAGTTGTTAATTGCATGCAGCCTGCTGTGTAGTACTTCAGATAACCACTGTCATGGCAACCCTGTACTATAAAGTGCTGCCTTCTGTGGGTGTTTTCCCTTCACCTTTACAGTATGGATGACATCCTTCCTGTGTGTGGACATCAGTGTTACAGACAGCAGGTAGCAATACCTCTTACAGCAGAACCTGCAGACATAGGGCAAATCCACATTTGGGTAAGGTTCCAGACCTACAGACAGTGTGAGTAGTGTTGTTGTGTGCAGTGTATCTTGCTGTTCTCACAGGGTTTCTGTGTACATGGTACTTTTTCATGGAATGTTGTCTGTCTGCATAGCTCTCAACTGTGGGCCTATCTGTATGATACCAGGGGGATTGTCTGTTAGGTTTTGTCTGTGCACCACACAGGTATTGTCCCAGATATATCTGTGGCAGTCTGTTTGTCGAGTGCCATCAGTACATGGCTACATCCATTTGTACTTCAATGTCATATCCCTGCATAAGGGTATGCTGCAATGAATCCTGTAACACCAGCAATTTCCAGGGTGTGTAACAGCAATAATGCAAATACGGCCCTATGTTCCTGCCTCAGTCCTCCACATATATGCCAGTCTTTGTCCTGCTGTGATACAGGAAGGGTTGTTAGGTAACGGCCTATCATTATTTACTGCTAGCATTACTGCTATCATCCCAGTCATGTCATGGACTTCCACACCAACTGCTGGGCCAGGTCCATATATATGGGGGCAACAGCTGGAGAACACATATGTGCCCTTGTACATTCCAGAGGTAAGTGTGTGGTACACAGTGTTCCTTGCCCTTGTACAGCTTTTTATGGGGGGATTCTATGCCAGTAACCTAGGCTATGGCACCTTTTCAGAGATATAACTGTTAAGATGAGGGTCATTCAGCATAATAGTGAGATGTTAGGTTAAGCAATGTTATTTACAAGATACTGTGACATTAACACAAGTGATACTTTTCCCCCTAGGGCTTGACTTCATGATGTAATTGGAGGCTGCTGAACTACATCTGTAATTGTTGATTGTTACGTATCCTGAAGGCAAAACCTATTTCTACTGTTGTACTAATTGAACGCCTTGGCCTGGACAGCATAATATGGTATATATACACATTGCTTGCATCGACTGCTTTGTGTGCATTCATGACTGATCACATATTTCAAACCTTATGTGGTGTCATTATTGGCATACATTATTGTATAGTACAGGAATAAAGGTTATCTGTGTATGCATACCTGTGTGTCGTGTCATGTCCTTTGAATTGTGGGTGGGTATATGTTTAATGTCAGTATTTTCATTGGTGGGCATTGTTGCCACACTACACATTTCACATGTGCCAGTTGAAGGGCTTGTGGCTGAGGGATATACTTTGCACACAGTACTTCCACCCTACTTCTACATATGTATGGCTACTGATACCTTTTGTGTGTGTATATGTGCATGTACCTATATATATATATATATATATATATATATATATATATATATACATATATATATATATATATATATATATATATATATCATATATATATATATATATATATATATATATATATATATATATACATACATATATATATATATATATGTATCTATAGATATATACATCTGTATGTATATATATATATATATATATATATATATATATATATATGAACATATGTATTGTATCTATATACAATTGATATTATATGATTATTTGTGAGTCATACATTAATATATATCTACATACAGCTGTCTGTCTACATTTACAGATATATATCTGTCCATATGTCCATGCATGTTCGGCTCATATTTTGGCCTGTTCCTCATTCACTTGGCAATTGTCATGGATGATCGCAGCATTGAAGTCAGTAACTAGCGGCAACACTTTTGTGTTTCGGACTTCATCTCCTTCTACATATGTGTACTTATACATATAACTGTGTAACTAGCAACATTTTAAGTGTGTCAGAGCATTAGTTTACATATATCCCTATTTGTACCCACAGTGTGGCATACTTTGTCCAGACTTCTTGCATTACCAGGTTATGTTATGTAGGGTATGTGGTGTGATAATAATACATTTCCTGTACTGTTAACTGATTGTGCTGCATGATATGTTTGTGAAAACATCAGGTTATGTATATCTGCCATGGTGTGGTGGTAAATCACTTTGTGTATGAAGTGCAGCGTCCTGGGTTCAAGCCTTGGAGAGGTAGTTTATTTTGTTGCTGGGCAGAACAAGGGACATTGGCTACAGAGTGATTAAGGCACTTTTAAGGGGTTGTAAGCGGGTGTGCAGTTGTAAGCGGGTTTGTGCGAGTTTGCGTGACGGTAAGCACTGCCAACTGCCGCTTATGTTTCCTTACAGTCAGTTAGCTACGAATTTCTCAACCTGTGTAGGCATAGCTTAACCCCACGCAAACCCACTTACCGCTGCTTAACGGTGCCTACTGCCGCTTACCCCTGCGCTAATTCCTTTAAAATAAAAGAAAAAGGGGTTGATAGGACAGTGGTGAAAAATGGGGCACAAAGAGGGAAGGACAGTAGGGAAAATAGCTAGGCATGTGCAGGTAGGGTATAGGAAAGGTCCATACCTGCCCATTTCTTCTACAGCAACAGCTGTGCATATACACTATATTTACAGGTAGATTTGGACCCTCAAACTCCTGGGAGAGGGGTGAGAATGACATATATTCATTGTGATGCCAATTAGACCAGATTACATGTGTCCAGTGGACATGTGTGCAAAATGGACAGCTATTTGTGGGGTGTGATTTTTTTTTTGTGGGACCAGATTGCCCTTTTTTTGTTTTTCAGTTGAGAGTGGGATGTTGGGGAGGGGTAGTTGCTATATTTGGGGAGGTAGGTTGGGTAGGTTAACAGACAAGACACACAAGATGCATACAGGGCCGGTATGTAACACATGTGGGGGGGTAAACACCTTGGACGGGGAGGGGTGTTTGGAAGTTGCAAGCCCATGAGCCCCCAACTGGAAAAAGTGGGACTGAGGTCCCCACCCATGGGCAGTCACCACTGCACCTTCATGGCCCCAAAGGTGGCTGTGCTGGGAGCTGTGTAGGAGGGGCAGGCTCACCCTCTAATAGCGCCACTCGTCCCTCAAGCTGGCATAGCCACTCTCGATACTCCAGATCGAGCTCCTTATACACCACGGCCCGGACCTGTTGAGGGGTGACAGGTTCCCCTCTGCGCCCGCTCCAAGGGGGGGCAAGCCCCATCCCCTGCAGCGGTTCCACCCAAAGGTGGCGCAGGGCCCACGGAGGAGGAGGTCATAGGCTGGGCCCCAGATGTACTGGTGCCCAGTGCCATGGCCAGCTGAGGTGGGACTGGTGGGTCCGCTGGGACCGGCCTTCCCATACGAGCTGTGTTGTCACAGGTTTATGACAGCTATGGATTAGTAACAGTCAGCATTCAGGATTAGTTATAACAGCATGCATAGGTATTCCCATTAACCCAACAAACCAGATTTAACACAATTGCAGATCAAGCAGAACACATGCATATATGGAACAACAGTGGCCATTACAGGTGCATGCAGGTTTCATTGATGACAACAGGCCACCAATATGGGTGTATTTTCACATGGCACATGCATAGAAACAAATGTGAATATTTTTACACCATTAGGACATATGTCCCAACAAAACTGTGGAATGTACACATACCAGT
Source organism: Protopterus annectens (assembly GCF_019279795.1). Classification (NCBI taxonomy): domain Eukaryota; kingdom Metazoa; phylum Chordata; order Ceratodontiformes; family Protopteridae; genus Protopterus; species Protopterus annectens. Next base: position 243,215,645 of record NC_056749.1, on the reverse strand, counting down.
TGAGGAGTGTCATTGGGTTATTATGCACATATGGTAGGGATGAGAGAGAGAGAGACTTCAATTAACAACTAATATATCCTTGTAGTTTACACAACATTCTTAGTCACTGCAGTGGTCTTTCCCTTACATGTATTATTACACTACACAATGGCCTTATATTGTACACCGGTATGTTTATAACTTATTATGTACGTGACCTGCATCTTACATACAGGCGTGACAGGCTGCAGGTGTTAATGCAACATATGTTGAGCGCTGCTGACATACACTTTGGGTGAGGTGCTAGAATGACAGGTTTGTTTCCATATACATTCTCTGACTATGTACACGTTTGAATATCAGTTATATGTCATTGACAGCTGCCTAGATTTCTTGGAACATCACACTGGATTCTTAGGGGAACAGGGTACCAAGCTGGTGATATGGGCCATTTATCTGGATATGTTGGACAGACTGGAACAGTTGTGGGGTATGAATATGTATACAACTTACATTTTGAACATTCTAGCAAATTCTGCACTGTTTTTGGGTGTAAGTATGCATACAGCTTTCTATCTGGACATTGTATCACAATCTGTACAGTTGTGGGGTATGATAATGCATACAACTTAGTAGCACTCCCAGGATTCAGACCCCTGCTGTGTGTGACAGACTATTATAGCTAACATCACAGTACACTGTGCTATCAGGGATTTCATGTAAAGCTTTCAATTGTTTTCTGTCTAAGTCTCCCTAACTTGTACAATATAACTGACCTCTGGCACATCCAACATTATTATGCAGGGCTTCATGCCCATTTTATCTGTGTACCATGGTGTGGGTGACACTGCTTAAGATGCAACATTACTATTTATAGTATGGAACAGATCGCCAACATATGAGAGAAGGGTAAGAGAAGCACTCCAGTGGTTATACTTTTATTCACAGACTATTAGACATGTATTTCTACTGGTACAACACTTTCTAAGGCTCTTATATTTATTTGTTATGACAGTACATGCAGACTGATTACTAACCTGCCTCACAACACAGCCTTTGCAGCCTAGCATCATGGGCTTGCTGGTTCGCAGCCCACTCATCTGCAGCTGTCAGAGAAATGCAGTGATATTTAGCCATACCTATCCATAGTATACACAAGCTAGGCAATTATTCACTACTTAGTAGAATGAGTACTTACTCAGTCCTGGGGCACTGGGCATCTGCCGAGACTCCTGAATCCACTGTTTGAGTGCATCCCCCCTCTGCCACTTTAGGTCAGTAAAGTGGTGCTTGACCTGCTCACCAGTCCGGGGGACACCTGTGGCACTTGTGAGGTCACGGGCGAGACTGTCCCAGGCCTCCATTTTATACTGCGAGCCCTGGTACTGGCCCTGCAGTAGTCTCTGATCATGGTGTTGTACCAGGAGCCATACCATGATTTTTGACTCCTGGATGCCCCAGCGCTGCACTCTAAATTGAGTGCCTTCACCCACACCAGCCATTCTGCCTGCAGTAGGGAGCTGCAACCAATTATGGGTAGTGTTCCCGGCTGTTGGGTTTAAATACTGACATTTTCCCGCACTTCCCTGTGATTGGCCAGTTTTGAAAAGTCTAAGCTATGGGCAGACCTGCTTACATGAGGTTGGCACTGCTTAAAGAGGTATACCACTAGGCAGATTGAATTGGCTCACCTACACATTGCTTACACTTACTGACTTGAGCTGTGCTGCAGTTAGCATTACTTAATGGTTAATTAGCACTATTTTTGCCATTTGCAATGATTTATTCTTCATTACAGGTTATATATGTGTCTGGTATCCGTAATTCATGTGTACATACACTGTATACAATAACACCTCCAATCTATGCTTACTGCAGTACTCCAGTTCATATATTTATGTTCTGTGGCAGGTTATCCAACATCACACTGTACATAGATGCAGTTCACGTTTGGTTTGATTTTCCTGTGGTGAGACTTAGGTTGTTGATGCCTCATGCATGTCTATTGCTATGATGGCTTGGTGGTTAACTACTGTGACTATAGTGTACAGGGTCCTGAGTTTGAGCCTTGCAGAGGCTGTTTATTTTGTTGCTGGGCAGAACATGGCTCGTTGGATCCAGAGTGATTAAGGCACTTTAAAGTAGTTGTAAGCGGGTATGCACGGGTTTGCGAGATAGTAAGTACTGCTAACCACTGGATACAGTTTCTTACACTCATTTAGCTTCTACTTTGCTTAATCTGTGTAGGCAATGCTTATCCCTGCGCAAATGCTTACTACTGCTTATTTGTGCTTAAACCTGCTTACTAGTGCCTTATTCATTATGACATTGACACTTCACATGTGCATGTCATGCAGTACTCCAGTTCACATTTAAATGTTATTATGTAGGTTATACGGCATAAAGATATAAATATATGTTCATATACAGTTTTCACATGGAAAATGATATGTGCTGCAGTGGGACTCGAACCGGGAATGCCTGTCTGCGAGGCAGATGCTCTAACCACTGCACTATTGCTGTGCTGCTTCATTTGCATATATATTCCTTGTTATCCTCTTCAGCCTTTTCAGCTGCTTTAACGGTAGCTAAATGATGGGCAAACCCAAGCACCTACGGTTAGCTGTACTCGAGGTTTAAAAAAAATAAATGCAAGGGTTTCTTCATTTTATTTCAATGTACTGTTGCTGTTGAACACATGGGGACTGTTGGTGGAGATATGTAGACACCTATGAGCGGTTTTGCTCATTTATTTACACTTTCTTCTGTTCTACTTTGCAGTGGAGTGTTTATTCTGAGAGCTCTGCTCTCAGACACACCCCCTGCACTTGTCCACGCTCAGTGTAGGATTGGGAGCTTCGGCGGCACGCCTTCATTATTATGCATGGCGTGCTGCCGTCCTCCTCTTCAACTGCCGCTTACATGCAGGACTAGTTTAGTCTTGCACGGCAGATTAGTGAATCCAGGGGTATGTGAACACCTCCTTTCAAATGAGTCCCGCGTAGAAAAGCTCTAGGGAAGGGAATTAGAACAGTTAAATAAAATAGTAATTAACATTGCCTATTTGTTCTAAAACATCATATTTTACTATTATCAATTACAACTTTCAGCTACAATAAGTTTTAGTTATTCAAGTTTTCCGCTGAGGCATAAAGAGAAACATATCTTCAACTGTCAAGATTTTCACAGAATGTCCAGATTTTTGGTCTGTTGTTCATAAAAGTTGTGTTTTTTCCTGGATTTTTATAGCAAATCAGCGAGGACTGAATTCACTAAATAATCATAGGGATTTGTGGTTGAGACTTCATATCCTTCAGAAAATGCATGGTAACACAAGACATTTTATTCTACCAATTGTCTAACTTTATGAGAGCAATATTTAGAATATGTCTCTATTTTTGGGGTTTTATCCCCCCAGTATTTTTGGTTTTGTCAAGATTTTTTTGTGCTAAGAGGTTTAGAGGTATAAAGAGAGAGGAGTAGGGGGTCGGTATAAGGAACAGTACTGAAGAACGAGTTAAAGAGCAGTATTGAAGAAGAATATTAAGACAGAAAACAGAAGCATCTGAGTTTGGTAAGAAAGGTTGTAGCAGGGGAGATATGTGTAGAAAAGAGCATGTTGTGACTTTAAGAAACATTTCAAAGTGAGGGCACGTGCATATAAATAGAGAGCATGTGCAGGCAGCAGTGCCATTTTGCATGAACAGCCAGAGTGTTAATATGTATGAGTGTGGTAGTCAGTTTATAAGTTTATTTAAGTTTAAGTTACTAAGCCTCAATCCTGATGTGTTTGTATGCAATAAAGCTGTTTGAACTGAACTTACAACTGTTCATCTGTTTTATCCTGACCAGACGAGCGACAATATGTATATGGAGTATAGAGTATGAAAGGGGAGGGAAAGTGATGGGCTTGAAAGGGAGCTATTGTTCAGTGTTATTACAGTGACAGTGCCATGAGGCGATGAGGTATACCTCTGGGTTATGCTGAAATTGTATGTATTTTGTTTCAGTAATGCTTTGGGGTGGGAGAGAGTTCCACAGTTTTGCAACATGTACTTAGTATAATGATTTCCCAAAGGGATTTTGGGGAAGAAAAATGACAAGGTGTTTTAGAGCCCCTGATCAAAGTTCTCTTGCAGGAGTGTAGGGAGTGATTAGGTTTTGGATAGCAGGACATTTATTGGGATAATTTAAAATAGTAAATTCAGTTTTTAGTTGTGCATATTCCAGGAGTTTGCTAAGTTCTACCCATTGTAGTTGATGGAGAGGAACACAGCGATGTGTTCTATAAGTGCAACGCATGATTATTATAAATTTTATTTTAGTTATATACTTTTTAACTGTGCATATTTTCAGTATTTTTTTTATTTTGCCTTGCCTCATAAGATAGCTCATCCCCATTTAATCCCCCTTACTTAAAACTGGTGTCTTTTGGAGAAAGAGATTTTAATTTCAGTTTAGCTCTAATTATATTAGTTATAGTTACAGACCTCATTTACTCCAGAAATTTATATTACTTACATTTCTTATCTTGTAATTGGCTTAGATTATTTTTTAAACAAATTTATTGAAGTATCACTTGTGACACAGGCAAACTTACATTTATATAAAAGTAAACAAACTGTATTTACAAGTTCACTTTTACAACCATTAAACATCACATATGTTCTTTTATACAATATAATCAAGCCAACATTACATAAACTGTTCAATTCTCTTAAACCTCATTCCTCCTCCAAAACATGTTTTCTGCAATTTCCATTTTTTCTATGTAATTTACACATACCTTTTCCTAAAGATCTCACTTTCTGATCTTTTATCTGTGTTACAATATTCACTAGTTCAAGTATGATTGGTTTGGAATTTGATTTCCATTTTCTAGTAATTGCTTTTTTGGTGGCCACCAAAATTAAACATAATAAGGTCTTACTATGTCTAGGCAATTCAGATCCTGTATAAAATCTGCCATCACATTACAATCTGAAACATATGCTCCCAGCTACTTCTTTCCTCCTCATCACACCTCCAACATTTGCCATCCACCTAAGGAAAAATTCTTTGGGGTATAAAAGTATGTATGCAAACACTTTCAGGCAAAAATCCTAAATCTTCTAGAACTCTGCTGTGTATTTGGGAGCCATACATACAATAAGTCTTTCCCATTGCTTCTTTATGAACTGCTTATCTTAATTTCTTTCCAATCTTTTCTGACCTCCTCTGATCGATTCCTATAGTTATCATGCAATAGTTAATATGCCCTACTAAATATCCCTTTTCAACAGCAGTTTCTGATGTAGAGTCAAGTAGAAACTCAACCAGTGCAGGTTTTTTTACTTAGGATACCCCTATCCTTTTTCTCTTTGCCTGTACTCTGATATCAATCCCTGATGGGGAGGGCAGTCTCCAGCCTGTAGTCCATAGTCTTCTTGGCCTGTTTCCATTCTATTACCTTTCCCTCTGCAATTATTTGTTCCCAGCACCTTGGTTCCTTTGCCAGCTTTCACTAGTAAATTCCAGCCCCTCTTGCCTATTCTCTGTCCCCTTAAATGTAGTCATCCCTATCAGCAGAATCTCCTTTCTCTATTGCCATGCTGGCTTAGTTCTTAGAATACTTTCTGCTACTTTATGAATATATTCTGTATGACTGCTGTTATTCTCCTTGAGGATCTGCATTCAAAATCCCACTCTCTCCTTATTTCTTATATTCCCCCTACTTTATCATCATCATCCCTTTCCACTTTGAATTGTAGTGTTCTGCTTTTATGTATAAGAGCATTAACTGTGTAGCTCTAAAATATCCCTTCAAATCAGGTAATCCTAAACTACCTTGTTCTCCTGTAAGGATCAACTTATCCTACTTGATTCTTGCCCTCTTCCCCCTCCAGATAAAAGCCTTCAAATCTTTATTAACTATCCAGAACTTCTCCTATGGTTGATAAAATAATATGCCTGACCTGTGTATAAAAACTAAAGGAACTAAACCATTTCTACTGATTGTATCTTGATATCCATATCCATAGGCAAGAGCTTCCATTTTCTTAGTTTTTGTGTTATCTTTTGTTTAGTCTCTTCCCACATATCCTTAGCTGCCATAACAGAATCCTTTTTAACCCACACTCCTAAATACATAATTTTATCATGTCTCCATACATATGGATGCCAAATGCCACTGTTTTTTTCTGTCTTAGATGCAGTTAATTTTGGCAAATTTTGCTTGATCAAAAATCTTCATTGCTAACTACTTTCAGTACTCCTTTCGGCAGGTACAGATTTTTGAGAGTGACATTTGGGATAAATGTTGTCAGTGAAGTCTTCCAGCATGCCATAGAACAATTTTTTTCTTGGTATCCATGTGCTACTATAGTAGATGATATTCTAGTATGAGGTAATAGTGACGATGAGCATGACAGAAACCTCAAGAAAGTTCTGGAAAGAGCACATAAAGTGAATCTTAAGCTAAATCCTCAGAAGTGCAAATTCAGGCTATGAGAAGTTACTTATGTTGGTCACTTGTTTATCAGTTCAGGCTTACATCTAGATCCTTCAGAGCAAACTGCTATCCTTGAGATGCCAGCTCCAGACAATGTTCAAGCCTTACAATGTTTTCTTGGCATGATTAACTACCTAGGCAAGTTCATTCTAGACTTGAGACAACTTTCAATACCACTTAGAAAGCTGACACACAAAGATGTATCCTGATCATGGTTAGAGCAACAACAGACATTTGATGTCCTGAAACAGAAACTTGCCTGTCCACCAATTCTCAGATACTATGATGTTCACAAACCAGTTACTCTTTCTTCCGATGCTTTGAAGTTTGGTCTTGCTGCAGTAAAGAGGGTAGACCAGTAGCTTATGTGTCCAGAACTCTAACCCAATCCAAGATGCAGTATGAGCAGATAGAGAAAGAACTTTTGGCAATTGCGTTTACATATTTGAAGTTCCATGATTATATTCATGGTAAACCTATCCAGATTAAAACAGATCACCAACCTCTAGTCACTATTTTAAGAAAGCCTATGCATACAGCTCCAGCCAGATTGCAATGCATGATGTTGAAATTGCAAAAGTATAATTTCAATCTTGTTTACACAAATGGCAAACTTCTTTATCTTGCTGATACATTATCCAGATTGCCCAGAAATACCACTGAACAGCATGAGAATGAGAAACTTGATTTTGAAGTCATGAAAGTGAGAAATTTTTCTTCCACATGTCTTGAAGAGCTTCAATGACATACAGGCTTAGATCCAGTTCTTCAGAAGCTCAACCACATTATCAGTCAAGGATGGCCTTTAAAGCAATCTTGTTTACCAGTAGAACTGCAACCATATTTTCCTTACAGAGATGAGATTTTGTTTAACAATGGTATTATCATGAAAGGTCCAAATGTGATTGTTCCAAAATCCTTTCAACAAGAGTATATTACCATCTTGCATCGTGGCCACCCAGGAACTGATTCTACCAAAACAAAGGTGAGAGGACTAGTATTTTGGCCTTCTATGTCAAAGGATATTGAGAGAGTACTTTCATCTTGTTCTGTATGTACTAGTACTAAGCCACATCAAGAGAAAAACCACTTCAGCTAAACCAGATTCCTGAACTATCTTGGACGACAGTAGCTACATTTTCAAGTGGAATGGTCAACATTACTTGGCGTTAGTTGACTTATTCAAATTGGTTCGAGATTGACCTGCTTCCTAATATAGCATCCAGTACTGTCATTACTAAGATGAAGAATCATTTTGCTGTCCATGGTAGTCCACACAAAGTTATTTCTGACAATGGTACACAGTTTACAAGCCAGTAGTTCAAAAGATTGCTGATCATGTTACAAGTAGCCCTGAGTATCTGCAGTCAAATGGTTTGGCAGAATGTGCAGTTCAAAGTGCGAAACAATTACTAGAGAAGTTGAAATGAGACAATAGCAATGTTTTCTTGAATCTCTTGAATCTTAGAAATGTTCCTCATGAGAAACATCTTGGTTCACCTGCACAGAAACTTCTGTCGTGACAAACCAGAATCACACTACCAGTTAGTAGTACAGCATTGGTTCCATTTGTCAAGAACAACAGATCAGTGAAAGCCCATCTGTTAAAGAAGAGTTAGCCAGTGTTCCAGTTCCAGAGGACATTCCAGTAAATATCCCTGTTCCAAAGAAGAATCCTGAAACTCCCGAAGCAAGTTGTTCACCAATGATTGTCCCTGTTGATAAACCCAGTTCTGATTGCTATATCACTAGATCAGGTTGCATTTCCAGACCATGTTCCAGATACATGGCAACTTGGACATGAACATTGTGTTTATTTCTTATTGTCTGTACAACTGTATGTTTCTTTTCAAATGTCATTATACTGTGGGCAATTCATTAAAGAGAGAGGATGTAGATCAATATGTATGTATGTATACCTTTAATAAGCTTCCTAGGGGGCTTGCACAAATGTGTAAATACTGAGCATGTGCAAGCCTGACTGCCATTTTGTAGTAAGCTGTTGAGATGTAAGCATGTATGTCTGTGTAGTCTGTCATTTGATCAGTTTGTTTATATTTTGTACTGCTGCTATCCATCCTGATGTGCTTCGATGTAATAAAGGGGTCTATATTAGAAGACCAAAGATCCGTTCGAGCAAATCGGAATTGAGCGACACGTATAGCATAAAGTATGGTAACGGTGAACATCCAAAACCGCGAAAAACGAAATGTCAAACTGTCATGGTTGGCCCATCTGTGGTATAACTCTGTAAAGTAAATGTGCAATAGTTATGGACCTTAGGGTCAGGGTGCGGGTTAAGGTAAGTGCATAGATAGGTAATGTATGTAAAGTTTAGTGTAGGGTTAGAAGTAAGGTTTTGTTAAGTGTATGTGTGTGGATAATTTGTTTTGTTTGGGTATATGTTTGTAGGGTAAGTGTGCGATAGTTACGGACCTTAGGGTTAGGGTGCGGGTTAAGGTAAGTGCATAGATAGTAATGTATGTAAGGTTTAGTGTAGGGTTAGAAGTAGGGTCTGGTTAGTGTATGTATGTGTTTTATTTATTATGTTTGGGTACGTAGTATGTAGCGCGTGATGGTGTAGGCCGAGTATGAAAATTCGAGATTTTAAATTTCGCGGTTTAGGGGGTTCAGAGTATTTGCGGTTCGGGCAATGTGTGTCAGCGTTGTAGTATTTGCTGTAACGGGTTTTCGGTTTCATAATATAGACCCTAATAAAGTATATAAATGAACTACCCCGCCTGTTTGTCTTCAATTGTAAACCACGACGAGCAACACCCTGCTTCTCAACACCTTTTCCACTTGTGCTAGACCTCATGAGATGTCAGGCCAAATACCACCCATTTCAGATGCAGACAATCTGAGACACTGCACTGCCACCCAATTATGGTGTTCCACCTTTAATCCACCAAAGGAGGTACTCTCAACCTTAGGCATTCAACAACTAACAATTTCTACTGAAAAAGAACTTTAGTCCTAACAGCAGTCCTACAAAATTGCCAGTTCATAGCAATTAGGAATTACAGCAATATAAACTTCCCTCACACATAAGAACCATTCCCTACCCCAAGCACTTCAAAAAGGAACTCAGACTACGCCTATTCAACACAAAGTCCTGCTCCTGTGATGACCCTACCTAATCCTCTACACTTTTGCATTAACACTTTCCTTTTTCACCTGCATCTCACTCCTCCATTTCTTATTTATTCTCTAAACACACAGTTTACTAAACTAAAGACCCACAAGCTAGGCTACTACAATACATACACATACATATGTATATATTTTTAGCTCTACTTTAAATAGCGTCTCTGTATTAGAATTATATTTCTATAATATAATCTCTTTTTGCTGTGTTTACAATAATGTTTTTTCAAGTTCTTTACTTTACTCACAATTTTTTTATGTCATGTTTATGTTACTGCATTTGTTTGTATAACTATGGAGCTTTTCTCCTTGGGTCTCTACTGAAAATGGGCTACTGGCCCAGTTGGACCAACCCAGTTAACAAATGTCAAACAAACAAATAAATAAATAAATAAAATGCCATTCATTGGGACTGCTGCTGACTAGGAAAGTTAAAATATTAATGAGAATATTGCATGTCAGATGCAGCAACCTAGCCTCCAATAGTCCTCTGCCAATGGTATCACCAATCACACCTTCATTACAGCATCACTGTATGAAAATATAAACCAGTTAAATGTAAAGCAGATTCTTTCTATGTGCATTTTGCCATCCATTTACTTATATGATCTGCCACTGTTTTTATAGTAATAGCTAAAAAATTACATTATATGTGTTAAATCAGATTCATCGTCTACACTACCTACTTGCTAAAAAGGAAACAGTGGAAAAAGAAATGTAATTACATAAACAACAACACAAATAGGTTATATGTACAAACCCATTTTTCCTGGAATACTAAATGAAACAATTAGTTCACTAAACTTTGGATTTTGTATTATTCATCACAAGACTGAAGTCCCCAAAAAAGTGTTTTTTTTGTGAAAGTAGGAACAAATGGTAATCCTAATGTCACACTAAACAGACACTTCCTTCATATTCCGCACCACAGCAGATTCAGTATTAAGCAGAAGAACTCCCTTGATACTTCAGTTCAAATAAATTCAGTTTAAGAAGGGCAGTTTCAAAGTGCTGCATTTTATTTGTTAAAAACTGCCCATCTCTTCTACAATTATAGGGCCTTCAGACAGCCACCGTAAATTTCCTCCCATTATACCTCTCAACCTCTTGCAGCAACAAATCTGGACAAAAGTCATAAATAAAAGGGGGAAAAAGGCCCAACAATAGGGACAATTTTTAAATATTTCTCTTACAAACTTAGAAAGTTGATAGAGTAACAGATTTTGCATTAGCATGAATTTTCTGAAGGTTATAAAGTCTGAATCTTGAATGTCTGTCATTATTTTCTAACTTCAGTCTTTAATGACTTTCCACTAATTTGCCAGAAAAAACACAATTTTATGAAAAACAGACCAAAAAAAGAGGCAAAAATCTAGACATTCTGCAACAATCTGTACAGTTAAGAGGTTATGCCTGCCATGTAATACTAACATCATACAGTGGGGTTCCTATTAGATGACCAAAGATGCATTCTTTCGAATGCGTCTTGGGCGAACTTGAAAAGACAAAAAAGCAAAATGATGAAGCGGCATATAAGCAAATTCTTTCCCTGGAAAATAAATCGATTGGCCACGTCCGTTGCTTTGCCGATTTCATCACTGTAGTGCAATCTCACTTTATGTTATGTTTTAAGTGTTTTTTTTTTTTTTTTTGGAACAGCGATTTTTTTTCCCTTTCGCTTACATGGGGTCGATAAATCATCGTTTGTTTTTCTAAGCATTCGATGATTTAATATAGACCCCATACAGTGATATCATACACAACATTCAGTCACTGGGGATGCAGTCATAAAATAATTCAAGTGCTGATAGCATAAATTCATTTGTATGTACTATATCTGGTTTGACAGTTATTTTTACGACATCAGCCTGTGTAAATATTTGGTTTAATTTCTCATTCCAGATACTATTCCCAGTCATCTCCTTTGTTATTTATACAATACAATTCACCTGTATTTTGTAAGTGTTATGTTAATCCTTATTATGCTCTGTGTATGTCAAATGAACAACATTACCTTATTTGTAATTGTTATGTCATTGGTTGAAAAGTTGTAAATGTATTTGTTTTTTGCCAGTTGGCTCAGGATGTGATTAAAAACAGTCCTTGAATCTTGTTAACAAACTAAAATAAATAAATAAATTCCTGTTAAAAAAAGTTGACACTAGGGACAATGGCTCTTAAGTTTTGTCCACATCCACTATCTACCATGTATTTTGTGTAGAAAGACTTAAAAAAAGGTCATTGGCACTATGGTAGCTCAGTGCTTCTGGATATTTACGTCACAGAGTTAGGGGCTAGATTGTAATCCTTACCTGTGCTCACTGTCTGAATGGAATCTGCTCATTTTCTGTTTGTCTACATGCATTTTCATTGGGTACTCCAGTCCCCCCTTTCCAAAAAACATTCTAGCTGATATCACAAACTGAGCCTCTTCTTAGCTGTTATGGCCTTGTGGCCTGGGTCATGGCTAAAAATGTTTAAACAACACCAGTTTACTTACTAAACTAAAAAAATGTTAACTGCTTCAGGCATGCTTGCTGGTATTCAGACAGTTTGTTCCATTACTGTGTTCAGGAAACTAAAACAGAAATGTTGATGTTATCTTATTTGGTAAGCCTAAAGTTTCAGAAAACAGGCATATAAATCTTAGCTATTGAAGAGAATGCCAAAAACAAGATGCTCACCAATGTCACATTTATCATGACTTTTATGGGGAGAGATACTGATACTAAAGATTATATTGATGACCCCAAGGATGGAGTGAAACCCCCATTCTTTACATTTTCAAAGACAGAGGTGTGAATCAGATGGCTAGACAGTTTAAGTGGTTCAAGAAAGCAAGTAGCCATTAGTGCCATTAATACGTAGAAAGAAAATGATGGATTCTGAGCAATTTGAATTGCCTACAGCAATTACTTCACTAAACCCACTCTCAGTATTTATTATGATTTTTCATAAAATACCAAAATTCAGCAAATCATTTTTTCTCTGTGAAATCAGGGACAGGTGGTGACTCTTACTGATGTACATGGCTGGCCTTAGGGAGCATCTTTTCAGGTTATTAATTTAGATTTTATAGTAAAGCAAACAGTGTCTCTTTACTATAACATATAAATAACATAAGATGCAACAGTGGTACCATAGGGAGGAAGTCCAGCAAATTTGGCCATTCGATTTGCTGACCTCCTACTCATCCTGCCCATGACAATGAAACTGATAGATTGTGGGTGGGACAGAAAAAGAAGTCAACAAATTCAAAACTGAGAGAGACAGACAGGGAGAAAGAGAAATGGAGAGAGACAGAGAGACCAGCTTTGAGATGAAGTTTGGCGATGGCATGAGCTAAGTATTTTTGTTGCTGTTGTTACTGTCAGAAAACAAGAACTTTTAGATGTCTGGGGGCTGGCTAGTCCTCGGCTGTCCATGAATTTGTAGAATGTACCTGATATTGTTTGCCTGCCCCTTGGTATATCTCAACTGTCCAGATTTTTGCCTCACACATTTGGTCTGTTCCGTGTAAAAATTGTGTTTTTCTGGCAAATCACTGGGGACAGAAGTCACTAAATAATGACCAACATTTAATTTTCAGACTTCATATCCTTCAGAAAATGTCTGCTATGCAAAACCTGTTAGTTTAGCAACTTTCCCCATCCATTACTTTTGACTTTGTCTGTATTTCTTGTGCTAAGATGTTAAGTGTTTTGTCCCACAAATATTTTTTTGTTCTTATTTTCTGGTAAATCATTTGGGATTATGGTCAGTAAAAAATACCAGACAGAAGACTTCTGTATTTCTTTTTCCTCAAACAATGTTTGTTGATGCAATGAATGTTAATTCTACTAACTAAATGAATTTAGTAACAAAAAATGATGGCCTGTCTGTTAAGAAATTTGACTAACGGCTGCATTTTGCTCATTAGTCTGACTTTACAGGATTACTGTGATTTGTGTGAAGAAACTTGGAATACTTTAATGTGTGACTGCTGTTTCCATGGAACAAAACTGAAATACAATCCATGGCTGACTCCGAGCTTAATGCAGCTATTTTTTCTTACTCTAGTCTTGGTCACTTAAGGCCTCTTGTAAGGATGCAGGAAAAGTTAAAATTTAAGAATAACACTGACGTTCTTTCCTTATTTGTGATTTCTGTCAGGCCATAATTTAATAAAAAGGTTAGAAAAAAAAAGGTCTAAAATGTACCTCCAACATCTAGTACCTCCATAGCTTTTTGGGGCCTCCAGCTTAATTCAGTTATTTCCACCACATTTATTATAGTGCAGTCCTGATCAGTTAGGGTGTGTTGAAAGGATGCAGGAAAAAGCAAAGTTGAAGAGTGACACTGAATTTTTTTCTTGAATCTGGGTTTATTATTCAGGCCATCACTGGATAGAAAGGTTGTTGAAAAAAAACTTTGAATTGCACCTCAGAACATCTACAATTCCCCAAAGCTTTTTAAAGCATAGCAGTCTCCCAACCACTGGATTAATTGGATCTATATCATAACATTGAAGTGTCAAAACTTCGAATGTTACAACATCGAACCCAAAACCACGAAAGCATAAAACCTCGAAGACTGAAAAGAGCGAATTTTTTCCCTGGGAATAAAATTGCTGTTCCAGCACAAAACACGAAACACACGAACACTACAAACTTTTTCTAATGTGGGGCCCCCCACACCACCCTACTTAAATATACCAACTCCGAGATCGCACCACAGTGGTGGAAATAGTGAAGTCGTGGAAAGGACCACCGAATTCTTTCCCTGGGAAAGAATTCAATGTTCCACAGCTTCGATATTTTCAGACTTCGAACTTTAAAGTTTGAGGTTTTTGTATTTGGACTTTTCAGCGTTCGATGTTTGAATATACACCCGGATTAATTCACTTACTACCTCCACAATTATTATAATGCTATCCTGGTCAGATAGGATGTGTTGAATGGATGCAAAAAAGGCAAACCTGAAGAATAAGAATAAATTACTTTTCTTAATCAAGATGTTTTAAGTTATTATTGGATGAAACAGCTTGTTTACAAAAAAATCTGAAATGCACCTCACAGCATCTAGGACCTGCCATGACTTATGGGAGTGTAGCAGCCCCAAAACCCACAGCTGTTGCCATGCTTAGGGAACCTATAACAAGAAAAATAACCAGAGATCCTCTGAAGGTAGTACTGATATTTTGGAAATTTTATAAAATATATAACAATTTTATGAAAATTTGTATAAAGCAGAGAAAATGGAAAGTTAAGAAAAGCACAAATGGAAATATATATGGAAGACAAATATGCCAAGGTTAGAGGTAGATGAGGCTCAACAATTAACAGTTGAGATAGGAGGAGATGAGATAAAAATGGTGATTTATAACCAATCTGCAGGAAAATCTCCATGAACAGATGGTATTGGAAGCTAGGAGGGAAGAAAGTGATAAAGATAGGCAATGTTTTGTTTAACAGTAGTTTAAAAGGAGGGAAAGCACCAATATCCTGGAAAAAAAAACTACTGTGGCTATAATACCTAAAGACAGTAAAGACCCTTCAGATCTAACCTCATAAAGGCCCATTTCAATTTTAAACCATGATTGTAAAGTGTTTATGTCTATACTAAATAAAAACATGGGAAAGGTGTAGTCAAAATTGATAGATATGAATCAATATGGTTTTGTGGAAGGGAGGGAAGAAAGGCAGCAAACACCAATGGATAAAAGATATTCTTCTTTAATACTGGTAAATGTAAAGCGCTTTTCGTTTGAGACTGTGCTCAAACTTCTTCATACACACTAGTTAACAAAATCACAAGTATATATACAAATTAAATGAACTAATCACATAGACATTACATCAATTAAACCATTAAAACTGCCCCAAGGTAATTGAGCATTTAAAGACATATGGAACAAAACTACCTAAATGCTCCTAATACATATTTATACTAAAAAACACCTTCCAAGATACAAAATGACAAAGTATATATGTGTAACTATTCACCATATTCATTTATTAAAAATGAAAATAAAAATATATATCAACTAAAATGTACTATAATAAAATAAAATTGTATAAAATATAAAAAATGGAAAATATGTATATTCATCTATCTTGATAAACTTTTAAGTTTTAAAACACTGACTATGGAACAACATTCATTGAGTCCGGGAGCATTGCACGCATTTAATCTAACTTGCCACATGAGTTCTAGTTCTTCCAGTTTTAGTGAAGTAGGGCCTCCCCTAGGGTCTTCATGAATCTGATCGGCCCTAAATTGCCAAATTTATATAATGTAGGGATGACTAAATGTGGCCATTTCCACTACTGTAGGTTTTTTTATTATGGTTACAAAAGAATGTCAAATAAGAAGGAGAACATATAAAATTAGAGGGAAATATAATTCTGAATCAACAGGGATAGTTTATGTGGCTAAGTGTCAACAATGTGATGGTTTTTACATCAGTAAAAGTGAACGTTCTTTTAAACAAAGAATTTATGAGCACCAATACTGTATAGCTAAACATAACATTACTAACGCATTAGCCAAGCATATAGTACAAAATCCCTCACACCTGTTTAGGTACATTGTTGTAGAACAGGTCAAGAAAAATATCAGAGGGAGGCCATGGGAGATAAGGTTAGATGAAAAAGAACTCTAATGGCAACTTAAAACTAAGGCATATACGTTTCCTGGCTTAAATGAATATTGTTCATATAAATGTGTTTTGAAACTAAAATCTTTAGAAAGATAAAGGAAATAATTCATAAATGTATATATTTAGACATGAGTTTCATTTAAATATGCTTGTTTTTTAATATGAAACCATCATAAGGATGGTTTAGTGATTATCTGTGGCTGGTTTGTATGGTTTATTTTAGAATAAATGTAGCATTTTGAATGTATGTCTTTTTAAGAATGATGGTGATGTCATAATCAATTAATTTAGGATGATATTTAACATGGAGTTGGTTTGCAAGGGTTTGCCTGAATAAGTTAATTTATTTTTGTGAACAAATGTGCTAACAATAAACTCATGGTTAAAGGACTGCCTGTTTGCCATCAGTTTTTGCTTTTTGGAGTATTTTTGTGGTTTACTTAGTTTTTGATATTTAGACGGTAGTTGTTAGCAGAGCAGTTCTGTGATCAGCACTGACTGTCCTGTCTATGAAGGACATAGATGTCACCCCCAGAATGAATTTATGGTCGCCCATCCAGTTGATAAGGTTGAGCTTGAATAGGGTCATTGAGGAGCTCTGCTTCACATGGAGTGACTGGAATCAAAAATCAAAATGGGAGTGTTCCTCTCTGATAAACTGTGTCTGGCCAAAGGAATCAGGCAGGGGTGTCCTCTTCCAGTTTGTTATTTGCATTATATTTAGAACCATTGGCAAAGAAAAATAAGGGACTCAGAAATTCAAGAATACAATAGGTATTGTATTCAAGAGAAGTTGGCTTTATTTGCAGATAATATTATTTTGTACCTGGCAGAACCAGAAAAGGACATATCAGTGTTGTGGAACATTCTGAGACAGTTCCAGATTTTTTTCTCAGGATATAAAATTAATGAAGATAAAACAAAGGTTATAGATGTGAACTGTGTGCCTACATATGAATTGGTTCAGCAATACTCATATTTATGGGGACATGATAAATTGAATGAGTATGGGTTAAAAGGGATGCTGTTATGGCAGCTAAGGATATGTGAGAAGAGACTAAACAAAAGATAATACAAAAACTGAGAAGCTGGAAGCTCTTGCCTATGGATATAGATAGCAAAATGCTAGCAGTAAAATATTTCTTGTCCCTTTAGTTTTATACATAGGTCAGGCATATGTTTATCACACAGAGGAAAAGTTGTGGATAGTAATTATTAAAGAGCTGAAGGATTTTATCTGGGAGAGGAAGAAGGCAAGAGTCTAGTGGGAATGGGATAAGTTGATCCTTCCAATAAAACAAGGAGGTTTAGGAATATGAAATTTGAAAGGATATTTTAGAGCTAAACAGTTAAGGCAGAAAGCTACAATTCAAAGTGGAAAGGGATGATGATGATGAAGTGGGGGAAATCAATAAATTAGGAATGAAGATGAAGCAAGGGTGAAGTCAAGAAATAAGGGAAGAGTGGGATTTTAGATGCAGATCCTTAAGGAGAATAACACCAATCATACAAAATATTATATTCATAAAGTAGCAGAAAGTATACTAAGAACCAAGGATTGCTACTAATCTTCCAAGCTTGAAATTTAGTGCTAAAACATTACTATAATTTGGTGCATAGAGTGGGGGGGGGTTATGTGTTGAACAAAATACAGTAACATAAATATAGTGTTAATTTCAATGCATTTCACTATTTCACTTAAAATGTGGTGCACTGCTAGATCTAATTATGTGAATTCTGTCAAGACTGACATACACTTATTCTCTGTCCCATGAAAGATGAAGGAAATAAGATGTGACTGTAAAGATTAGTAAGAAGAAGAGGCCTGCATAAAATCTGCTAAGCTGAGAGTTTTAAGGAGTCATAATATTGACAAACAATATGAAAATATAACTTCTTTTTATGAATGGGGTGTAGGAGAAACTCTAACCTTTCTGTAGGAATCAGAAGTCAATAATTTGATTACAAATAGGGTACACATATAAGTGTAATGTACTGCAAGTGAAGTATATTAAAAGTTATGAACAGAAAAGGTGAGTAGAATTCCATGGTGGTGCAAAACAGTAGTTGTATATTATCAGAATGGTCTCAGGGTGGGTTAAGAGGGCAGTGGCAGTTGCACTAGTGCAGTAAGAGCAGAAAGGGATGTAGGGTTATAAATAGCTATTTTTTTTCATTAGTTTGTCATTGCTGAATCTAGTGCAGTATCACGGGGAGACAGATTTTTTTTAATGATAACTGCTGTCTGTCTATAAACCAAAGTTATCTCAACTCAAAGATGGCACTGCCCTCTGAGAGTTCTGATTGGTGGATTAAACAATCTCAGCCTCTTTCATTAGAGGGTAGTCAGAGACAAGCAGCACACTGCATTAAGTAAAATAGTAAGATGAGCGATGACGTGCAGAGAGGTGTCAGTTCAGAGACACACAGCACAATCCTGC
Organism: Protopterus annectens; assembly: GCF_019279795.1. Lineage (NCBI taxonomy): Eukaryota > Metazoa > Chordata > Ceratodontiformes > Protopteridae > Protopterus > Protopterus annectens. The sequence continues at coordinate 243,196,948 of NC_056749.1, read as the reverse complement.
TAATGAGGAAAATAGTGTCGTCTGCACCACATGCAAATGATGTGCAAATGGCTGTCAATGTGCTAATTGGAGTCATTGTGTATGCAAATGATGAAATCAGACATGGAGGCATGAATCAAAAATGTATAAAACGTGTATAATGAGTTGCAGAGATCAGCTTCTCTGCACACCATAATTTCTCGGTGAACAGATGTGTTCAGTTATGCTAAGATACTACAGTAAACTGTCAGTTAACCGGAACTCCAGCAACCAGGGCTCTCAAGCAACCAGAAAAAAAAATCTAAGAAATACAGTACAATTTTCATGTGTTGCAATGTCTCCCCCCCCCCACACACACACACACAGACACATACAGAAACATACCTTATGTTTTTAGAGTTTTACAGTTTTAAAACGGAAGATAGGAATAAATTCCCTCTCTCCCCAACCTAAGAACAAACCAAACAAATAGTATAGGGTACAGTATTAGGCCTATTTTTAATAGTAACTCTCAAGCAACCAGAAGCTACAGTTATCCAGCATCTACCTATCCCCATGGGTGCCAGTTAACTGAGAGTTTACTGTAGAAGTTACATCTACATTAGCAAGACAGCATATGCTAGTGACCACTTTGAAAGTCAGTGTCTGCAACACTATGCTGCATTCTCCACATTGCAGAATTGTCAATTGGTGGCATATATACCATCACCACTATGACTGTGACAAAGGGTGACTGCTACCATGTTATCAGAGAAATCATACTGAAGCTACTAGACAAATGCCACCCTTACATGGGATCAAGAAGGATGTAAGGAACAACTTTCCCCATGGACACAAATTTTTGTGTAGCATTAACTACCTTTCCTACAGAGACCATTCAGCTTCTGAATGAGGACATGCTAGGAGTTTGCAGGCCTCAGCCTTGGAAATCCTGCACATGTTCTAAGATGGGGTGATAATGGATGCGGATAACCATATTTAATTCCCACAGACAGCAAAGGAGAGCACTGTCATTATATAGGCATTCTGTAACAGATCCTATTTCATTGAGGTCCTGGTGGGCTACTGACTGCATCAGCATTGTCTTCAAGGCCTCCACATGGCATTCAGTATTTCAGTAGGAAGGTCTTCTACTTCATCAGCTGCCAAGTGGCATATATCCAACAGGCTGTTCCCATGATTACATTACCTTGCACATGTGCAACATATGCCACTGTTTATGTGTGCATGTGTGTGTGTGTGTGTGTGTGTGTGTGTGTGTGTGTGTGTGTGTGTGTGTGTATGTATATGTGCTGGGGGGAGGGGCTTTCCACAGGGTCATCTAGTTGGTAGGTGCACATATTGCCAACCTTAGAGGCCATGAAGGTCTGGTCTCATGAACATAGTTAGAAGACCATTCATAATGATGCTTGTTGCGTGTTGTAATTGATGTTGTATATGCCTTGGAACCTTGGATAATGACCCTTACCTGCAGCCATCAAACAGTGGTAGAGATAATATACAATAGTGCACTGATGCAAATACAGAACATCATCACACATGTTTTCAGAGTGCTGATGTCTTGCTGGTGCTGTCTGGATATATTTGGTGGTGCACTGCAGTATGCTCCAGAGATGTGCAGCAAGATATTTGTGGTGTGCACCATGCTACACAGTACTGTGCTATGCAAACTGCTTGAACAAGGGGCAATCATAGCAATAGCTGACATACCTACACCAACAGCAGAACAGAGGATGAATGAGGAGTCATTGGAGGATATAAGTGTGGTGGAATCCCCTACATGGCAGAGGCAGGTACAACATCTTGTGACACTGGCAAAAAGGTGGCATCTGGTCCACAAGTATGGATCATAATAAGATGACTATGAACAAAACTGATGCATGCATTTACATACCCAGGCTATGCATTTCATTGTACTGACTGGCTACTCTGTGAATCAGACATTATCATACCTACTTTAATCAGAGGAGAGGGGAAGGCACAGTTATCATTTACATAGCTGGGGCGCACAGTGGCATGGGACAGCAGGACTAGCATAGGTGGAAGGATCATGGATGGTGCCCATGGTAAGCCTGCATACAGTTGCCAGTGGAACTTCCAGGAGTGGAAAACTGGCTTTGTGTACCATGTGGCCTTGCATTGTCAGGTCTGGAGTAATATGGTCCAGGGGATGGCACAGAAGATAGATAGGGCAGCTTGCAAATCTGTTTTAGGAGTATTCAGGAAATGCACAGGGAGCAGGCAGGCTGTGACTCATTAGTTTCATGTGTGGGAATATTGCTGTGGCCCCTATTAAGTGTAGTATTGACAGATGGCTGACTGCTGCTACTCCATGGCTGGACATGGATACATGTTAATTGTGAGACATCTACAGGGAATCGGGCTGGTGTTAAACTCCAGGACTCTGAGTGGGATGCACAGCAGAGTGTGCCCATAGTGAAGCCAGTCAAATATCAGCCATGTGCATTTAAGCATCCACTGCCAGGGGTGAAGATCACACTGGGGTCAGCCAAGCATTAATCATAGCCTGAAGAGTTTCTATGGCCAGGAGTGAAGGCAGTAATAGACACTGTTACCATGTCAAGAATGGTATGTGCCATTTGTGCTAGGCAGCTGAGCATACTTGCAGTGCTTAACTATCCTCGAGCTCTTCTATGGATGCCTATTCCTAGCTGCCACAGGGATGCACTACCAGATGCCACATGGGCTGCCATTGCTTGCATTCTTCCCACATTCCATGCAATGGTTGAAGGTATTTGCTTAGGCCATGAACAACACTGAGCAGCTTTGATATGGTCTGACTAGCATCCATCTATGCTTGGAACACAGCTTTATAGATTCACTGATTAATGCCAATGGATCACCCACATGATGGAATAATGAAGATCCACATGCTGATAGCCACCAACACAATTCTCCCCAGTGACTTATTTGCACATCTCAGAAGTGGTGCAATCCTCTGATGCTAGCTGTATTTGCGCTGTCTGTGGGCTTCACATAAAACAGACATCCTACATTAAACTGGTAATGTGAGAGATTCATCCTGGGAATCTGCAGTCCCCTCAGTTGTGAGGGGGGAGTGTTCTCAGACAGTGGCAGGTGGACAATGCCATCATTGTTAGTTTCTACAGACACACTGACATTAGGCATGTGTTGACTTGTAGTGTTGGATCCTATCCCAGTGAAACTGTGAATGCATACAGATAACATACCAGTGTGTAAGCCTGTACATGTGTGACTTCCAAAACAATGCATTATACAGACTGTAACATACCAACTCTATATGTAGCCTATGAGTACATACCATGTGGTGCAGGCTGCTTATTTTGCCAGCTCAATATCCCTGAGGGACAGAAATGGGGAATAGTATTTATCAGTAAACTGTGCAGTGGTGCCAGCTGATGTCCTATTGAATTGGCTTATGCCACTGCTCACCTGGTATATCCTCCACAGACACTCAGTTTGTCATACCTTGTGATGTAGTGCTCTCAGCTGCAGCCCTGGTGTTCCTGGGTTAGATTAATGCAGATGGTCATGCAGGAGTACATCAGAATGATATGCTAGGAAATATCCTACTGGAATGATTTTTGCCAGTGCTCACTTGGGGGACATCCCCTGCAGACACATAAGTAGTTCTGAACAGCTGTAGCTTCCACATCCACTCCACCACTGTGTATTAATTTTACCTGTGTGTCACTACTGAGGGATAGTTGGAACTTGTTAGTTGTCTCTGTTTTGGTGGTGCACCCTTAGGTAGCCAACCTGTCCATGGCTATGTCCTGGGCTTTGGTCTTGGCATGGAGGATTATTTTGATGATCCTGGAAAGTGTGCAGTTGGCATAATGGTTAAGGTCTTTGCTTCTCGTGCATAAGATTCAAGCTTTGATTGACTGCTGGCCAATGCCTGACTCAAATATGCATGTTCTCCCTTTGTCTCTGTGGGTTTCCACCCACTTCCCAAAAACATACTGAGTGTTTCTACCTCAAATTCATCCACCCAAGAATGGAGATGTGGGCAGAAGGACATACTCTAGATGGTACATATAGGGGGAAGAGTTGTATAGACCAACCACTTTGGGCATCAACTGTGGTGCACAGTATTCTTTAGATAAGAGAACACAGATCACAATAATTTGTTCTAAGTGATTCAATCATATTGACTAATGTCACCAAAAATGGGCATGGGTAATTATTTGGGAGAGTAATGAGTTGCCAGACTTTAAGAATACCCTGTAGACTACTCTGCCAGAAATACTGAGTTGTAAACTGGTGTATCTAAAGAAATTATTTTTGAGCTGTGATATAAAGCTGGAATTGCCCAGATTTAGTAAGACCTTGCTGAGTTTAATTCTGGTGGCTGCCACAAAAGCAATTACCAGAAAATGGAAATCAAGGTGTAAACCACCTGTACTAGAAGTATCGAATATAGTAACAGAGAAAAAAGAAATGGAAATGTGATCTTTAAAAAAGAATAGTAGCAAATTACATAAAAAAATGGAAATTTTGGGAACGATAATTGCATAGTAATGTTTTGGAGGCAGAATGAGGTTTAAGGGAAGGCAGGAATTGAATGAGCTATGAAATGTTTGACATATAATGAATGTATAGTTTATAAGTGATGCATAATGTTTGCAACTTGAAAATATGTCAATATGATTTGTTTTTATTTATATAAATGTATGATTGCCTATGTCATAATTTATAACTCAATAAAGACTTTTCTTACTTAAAAAAAATTGTCATCAGTATTTGCCAGTGATAAGTGGTCTGAGGACCACACCTACTCCGTCCTATGCCAATGACCTATGCTAACAGTGAAAGAGGTATATGTACCTCTATTAGCCAATGTGCGCCCACTATGAAGCCCAGCAGCCCTGTGTCAATAAGCTGCTGCTGTCCAGTTACCCATCTAAAGGCTGACCTCTACCACTACTTGCAATTTTCCCTGTCTGTCCAATAAAAATAAAATCACATTCCATCAGGTGGATAGAACACCATACATTTACTAGCTCAAATTCTGCTTGTGATGTTTTAAACAGGCCTACATCTTCGGCAACCTAACCCACCTTGTTGGTACCTTATCTAACTCTAGGTCTAAAACTATATTAAAATCACTTCCACTGATTAACTTGGTCCTTATTTTTTTTAATTCTCTCACTGTCTTGAAGATCTCAGTCAAGTACATCTCTAGGTCCATAATTTGTCTGTAAAAATTCCCTAAAATAATAGTATCCTTTCTGGCCCTGAAATTAAGTATCAGACAACTCCCTTCTTTGCCCCTTGCCCCTTTCTTCTTCAATAAGTGCCCATCCAAGTTGCCTATGGATCAGGATAGCCATCCTCTTTTCTAAGAATGTGACCTGTTAATGCAGCCTCTATTTTCTGTTCCTTTTTTATTTTAGTTTCCTGTAGCAATATAATTCTTAATCCTATCACCGCTTTCCTTTTAAATTAAGTACCTGACCCTATCATTTCAAAGCAAAAATGTATAGTTCCATCCCATTTAGACCCCTTTTACATTGCACATCTTCATTTTGAGCATCTTCTTTGCACACCTTCTGCCATGGCAACACTATGAATTTCAATACAAGTCTCCAGAGTTTGAAATACAGTTACGCTGCAGCAGACAGGGAAACAAAAAGAAAACAGCAATACCACACTGCTAAAACTTTACACTGGCTAGAGCAAATGACTTACTAGAACAAATTAACAATATATAACAGACACAAAATTTAAAGCAAATAACCTCTGTTAATCTCTAAATGCTATTTATAAAAACAAAACAAAAGCTGTCTATATAAATTTAAGACACTAAGCAGAATAAGCACAGAAAAAAGCTCCTGCTAAGCAATGATGAACACATCTCCCTCCCATCAAGCATAAAAATATTAATATCAACCCATAACATACACAGATTATGTGATTTCCCATAGGTCCAACATGTCTTTCAATCAAAACACAATGGGTCTCCATTAATAATGCCAGCCCAACAGTTTATTTCCCTGTTTATTGTACAGGAGTGCAACAAAAAACAATTGTAAGCATGACTTGTACTTATCTGATAGCTGTCACCCTATTGTCATGGCACACTCCTTGTTCTCTGCTTCATGCATTGTCAAAACCACTATCGCTTGCTCCATCGGTAATATTTACAACATGGGAGGATCCGGTGACTCAGACTTGTCCGTCCAATCTCTGCACTTTCTTCAACTGCCAGGGGTTCAGATCAATTTGGAATATATGAGTGTTGCTTCATTCCTCTCATTAGACCACTGGAATGAAGATGTCGCTGGGATGATACAGAAGTTAGTTTCCCTACTGAACCCTTGCCCTTAGTTGGGAATGAAGCTGTAGTCCTCTGTTGTTTTATTTCAAGTCAAGTACATTAACTTCTTTCTAACTAAGCCCACTATTCGAGCTTAGTGTAGCATGGGTTACAAGGTTCCCAGTTGCTGACTTAGTTTTGGCTGGTAGATGAAAGATATAACCATGCCCTTGCATCTGCACCAATAGTGTGGCAGAGAACTTCAGATGAGCTGTAAAACCCATCTCCCTGCATTTCTTAATGGCTGATAAAAAGGCTTTTTTTTTTAAATATAATGCTGTGCTGTAATATTTTGCAACTTTCACTATGTATTCTTTTATTGTATGATATTGTCAGGACTCTTTGCTTTTTCTAAAGATCTTTTCATGATTGTTATATTCTAAGCAATGTAAACTAAATTGCTGTGGCAAGTTTAAGTTCCTTATTAATCCTGTGGGCACATCGCATGATCATCAATCGCATGGATGGGAAACCAGAAGTTCATCCCTGGTTTGGCACCTACGTCTCTAATGGACACAAGTAACATGTAAATGGTTCATCTCCCAGGCCCATACTTACACTTATCAAAGGTAGCAGAACTTGTCAGAGATTTGCGATGCATGGCTAGGCATAAAAAGGCCCTTGTGGTTGTTAGCTTAGTAATCATCTATGAACCTATAATCAGTTTAACACAAAGAATATTTCCTAGTTTGGAGGAAATAAGCCTAACAGGGTCTCCTACTTCTACCCCTTGTAGAAGGCTAATCAGCTTCAGATTTCTGTACCTTGCTTGATTTTCTATGCTGTCTAACTTATTTTCTAATTTGAAAGAGTTAGACTCTAAATTTAAAATTTCCTGACAGTGTGATGCAACTACTATACAGAGCAATCCTACCTCTGCTTAGTTCAGTGAGTGTTTCTCCTTGACTGATGAAAGTTTCTGTTAATGGCTTCCAGATACCCTTTTAATATGCTGCACATCCTGCATTATCACATGAATCACTGATGTGAAGGAGTCTATACTTTTATTTACTGCCTGAAGATCCTTTTCTGAAGGTAACTCATTGCTTGACATCTTCTCCCCTAAGCAACAGACCTCATTGTACTTCCCCTCTGCATACACATGCTTATACAACAGAGTAGTGACTAAGAATGAAGGGTAATAAAAATGGCTGTTTTAGCACTGAAGTACAAAATTAAGTGGTCACTACTTCTCCTTTACTGTTCATTTGCATTGAGGTCCCAGCTTTGTAACATGAGCTATATGAATTTAGAAAAAAAAAGAAGTTTAAAGGTTACTGGGGAAGACACAGCCACATGGATTAGCTGCTCATTGTCTCTCATTCCTGTCTGCACTCTAGAATGCAAAACAAATTTTATGGGAAAAAATAGCAAAAGTTGAGAGGTACAGGGGTAATCCATGTCACAAAAAAAATAGTCCAAGCTTTGTTCCAGATAGTCAGGCTCCTCAATTTCACCAATATTGCTGAGGGTCCTCCAGTCTTATCAGTCTTACTGGGGAGCCCCAGACTCCAGTGATCATTATCTGCTCACCCAAAACTCTAAAGCTGGCCAGGAGGCTGCCAAAGATCACAGAACACTGGTAGCATTTAAAATATACAACTCTTTTCCTCAAATAACATGCTAATATGAATATGTAATATTAACTCTGAGAACTAGTTACAAATTGCAGTGACACAAACTGTCATACTTCTCTGCTGTCTTGTTTTGTTTCTGGATATTGCTGTCTTGTAATGTTCATAAACTGCTTACACTAATGTAGTATAATGAATTGCTAATACAGTCTTTAGTCTTATGAATGCATGCAGAGACCTAAATAATGTATTCTTGACCATGTAGCCAATGACTGATGTGAGGGGCTCAGAGGACACAAGAAAGACATACTATAGCTCTGAGTAAGATGACCATCTAGAATATTGCATGCTGACTAGTACACAGTATGAAAACCATGAGCCAGCCACTGGTAGAGTGAAACAGAAAGTGCACATACTTGATAGCCCTTTGCTACTATCCTGAAGTACAACTCTGATTAGTGCGGCTTCCTGTGGAAGGTTAGGTACCTAAGATTCCACAGGTTTCAATGGGGAGTTTTGATCTTAGAATTTTAGGTTGCTTTTGAACCAAATTAGCAGTGAGACTTTGAAAGACTACCAGGAAGCAAGTGTTCATAAATGTCTCTTCATGAACTAGTCTTCCATGTATTCTATGTATTTTAAGCAGTTCTCTTATTTTTAAATATAGACTGATGCAGGTCAATGTTTCCCTTGTTACTATGCCACTTTTAATGTTCTGACACTAGACCAATGTTCTGCTGTCTTCTTCTGCAAATAAGACGTTTGGGTGATGAAAGCAAATATTTCTAGGCAATTAGTAAAGTTTGCATTGCTATAGGGCAATGGCCCAAAAGGAGTAGAACAAGGAATATTGCAAATGACTGTATAATGACATGTGAATGAAGATTTCTCAGACTATTGAGTGCATAATGACATGGAAATGAGGATAGGAAAAGCAAGCTGCTGTTCACAGTTGTCAGGTTCAAAATGGTTCAGGAAATTACATCTGAGTATAAAGGCAAAGAACAAGCCAAAGGATTTCAGGATTGCAAATATATATGTTGGCAGGAGCAGCAATTTGTGTGAATTAGCATTTGATAAGCTCAAGTAGCTATCTCTTTAATGCACAGTAAAGCTACTTACTCAATAGAAAACAGTATCAGCAGAGAACTACCGATCACCTGCTGAGAGGTCAACAGGTCTGGGTCTAGTTGCGCTTTGACAGAAGCATTATAAGAATGTTGGTTGACAATTATGGCCCACAGACTGGAACACAGAAATGTGTGGTTACCTATGGATACTAAAGTATGTACAGCACTCGGCATGCTAGCTACAAAGAGCTTTTGGAGACAAACTGGGACACCAGGAGAATATAGCAGACATCAGTTTGTAGAATAACCTAGACATTCCACTCTCATCAAGTAGATGAGTGCCTCTACTTTCCCAGCACACCAAGAGAGAGAGAGCGAGGGAGACACTGCCATGAATGGTTTCTATCATATTGTCTGCCTTCTCAAAATGTTGGTAGCCACAGGCTACAAACATGTGGTAATAAAGGCCCCACAGAGTATCCAAGACCAGCATTACATCAATAAAATGGAATACAACTCCATCAACTGCCAAACAGTGTGCCATGCAGAAGAGCTAACAACCTATGTGTCAGCATAACACCCTGGTTGTGCTCCTGATTCCCACATATGACAAACTAATTTATATTTATTACTGCTTCCTTCACAGAAACATCCCACAGGGCTACCTAGTAGGTAGCACAGACAGAGTGGTGCACCTACATATCCACAGCCATATACAAAAGCAGGCAAACAATATTAGCCCCCCACGCTCTCCCTCCATCCTTTACCTAATGTATTACAAGTGATGTAGGTTACCCCTTGGAGCCCTGGCAAATGTCACAAGACAAGGCCAAACAGCAGTATAACATCACCCATGATCAAACCAGAAATTTATTTGTGTGTATGCTTCACATGTTGAAAAACAAGTTCTGCTATCTGTACACATATCTGATTGGGCCCTGCAACAACCTACCAGATATTCATAGTGTGCTGCACAATATAATACACCATCAGTAGGCAGGCTATCAAGTAGCACAAGGACCTCCAGCAGTGCAGCGTTAGGACCCACTGTAACCATCACTACTTCCACTATCAGCAACACATATTTTATTTATTATTTATTTTACATTTGTTGACCGGGCTAGTCTAGCTGGATATATTTCCATTTTCAGTAGAGGCCCGGGGAGAAAAGCTCCACAGTATATATAAAAAACATATGTATGCAGATAATCAGTAGAGTCTGTACCACATCCTTCCAAGTGGCTCACTGTACAGTATATGGCAGCATATGCAAAGTTACAATGTGTAGTTCACTTCTATGAGCTCTGACATGTACATAAAGACTGTATGGAGTCTCACAGAACAAAATAATGGATGCAGTACTACCTAACAGTAATGCTGGACAGTGCATGCTCAAATCACACTTGGTGTCACATATCTATATATATATAACGCACATAAAGTGTGGGTGTGAGGGTCACAGCAATTACCATTTACACAAGTGCTTAGGGACACATACACATGGTAGTCTACACTACCACTGGGTGCAGGAACACAAGTCAATGAAGGTAGAAATAGGAATCCTGGGAAGGGGTATTACCTGTGTCAAATATGATCTCCTCAGTGGTATAGGTTGTCACTATGGAATCATGAAAAGGGGGTGATTGAGATAAGGAGTTGTAGGAGAGGCATCATAGGGCCAAGCAGCTTGGTCCTGGTGCCACAAAGGCAGTGCTCTTTCAGATGCCCCCTAGGACAAGGACATGGCAGAACTAGTAGAACAGGATCTGAACCGGTCCTCCCTGAGTATCTTTGCAGCATAGTAGACCCTGCCATTGGTAAGGTGAAACTTTAACTGCAGTAGGTGCAGACTGTGTATCATGCAATGGCCATCCAATGCATCCACCACAGGTGTGCACATGCCTGTGGCCCTGAGCAGCTTTGGGGTGTAGGATATTGACAGAGGAACTCACTAACATCCACATGGAGGTGGCTATGGAAGTGATGTGCCTTACTGTGCAGCACACAAAGAAAATGACATTATTGTCACTGGCCATCAATATCTGCTGAAGGTCACATGCAATGCCAACTATTTTTAATTCTATTGTCACTGGCCATCAATATCTACTGAAGGTCACACACAATGCCAAGTATTTTTAATTCTATGTGTACAGCTACAGATCTATGGCAGCTTTTCCTGGATCTGTACACCTAATTTACCTATAAAGTGCAGAGGCAGCGGTTAATGCCACTACACTTAATTGGTACAGAGACAGTGGTTAATTTAAGCTTCATTGTATCGGTACACTCACAAATCAGTATGCCTCCTACAGTCTGGGTACTCACCTGGCTGGTCTCCAAAAGAGATATGTGGCATCTGGCCACTCCTGGAACCTGTGTCAATACCACCAGATATGAGTTCTGTTAACTCAGGATCACCATGCAGGAATGCCAGAAACGATTCTTCCTCAATGAGAGTACAGCCTGATAGTGGACCATTCCCTGTCACTGTCCTTTTTGCCACTTCGTTGCATGCCTTCCTTGAGGCCCTTCATATCTTGTCACTTACAAGCTTCTGACATTGATGTATGGTATAGATCCTCTCACCCAGACTACTGACATCATACTGGAGGATGACCTCTCTTCTAAACAGGTATCACTTATGTGCCTGAGTGCCTATAGAAATATATAATTTCCTGCAGGGCTGAACTTGCCCAGCTTCTGCCACCCATCACCTTTGGAGGATGCGTACCCCTAGGGGGACAAAAATATCAGAGATTGGAAAGGCATATCTTGATGCACAGAGGCAGCTATGTCACAGTGAAAGCAGGCTGACACAGTAAAATATTACTACTGTGGGATGAGTACATAGTAGGGGCCTCAAATGTTTTGCACACTGCCTAAGGCTGCCCAGCTGGGGTATGGGGTAGATGTCATTTGTCATCTGTTAGTGAGCTGCTATCCCATCTAGGTTTGTATGTAAACAGGTGCATTAGTGAATTATGGTACAACTGTGGGTGCCTTTTGAAACATGAGTAACATGGGTAAGCAGGACATCTGTTTATTGCTCTTTGTCATCTCTTGTACTGATTTCCATTTGGTGTGTGCACCACTTACTTTCCAGTATGAGCAACAGCTCATTCTACCTGCTGTGCCTTTCATTAGTGTTCTTGCAAGTGTCACAAAATGTGGTACTTGACTATGTCACTCTGTATAATAAATATATATATATATATATATATATATATATATATATATATATATATATACATACACACATATAAAAGTATATACACATGTGTGTGGAAAACTATCACCAGCCTGTGTGTACCTGTAGGGAAACCAATTACGTAAAATTTCAGGCCACAGTTCTTCTCAGTTGCACAGGTGACGAAAGAAGCTGGCTCTACCAGGAAATGCATTGGATAACTACCACACTGTTAGAAGTCTATGTTCTAAAGCTTCTTCCTTAGCACAATAAGGCTCCCTGCCTGTCATAGTATAGATTGACCCCTCTGGGGTAATTAATATGCTAATTAGGGCTCATCTCATTATTGTTTCTGAATCACACAATTTGCATAATAAGTAAACCTGATAAACATTGTAAAAATTACAACATGATGCCATGCACATGCCTGAGCACCGGTGCATAACAGATTACAACTGAGGGAATTGCCACACCATAGTTATCCATCTGAAGATGGAGTCACTACAAGAAGGTATTCTCAGAGGCAAACAGGGGGATGTTTCAAACCTTAAAATACTATTGGAAGCATAAAAATACCGTGTATATATTTTATTGTTTTACCATCCATCTCACAAATGAGCTGCCTGTCAGTGCCCTCTGGCACACAAGGACTGTTTTTAGCACAACTTTTTTTTTCCTGCAATCTTAAAAGGTGAGGCAATCATAGCTAGAGAAGATGAGGGTAGTTTTCCTTTAAGAGCACAGTGATGGTGTGAGGAGGAGTCCAAGATTTTTCTGGTCATCTTCCATAAGGATTACAGCCAGAGGCTCCTGCAGGAGGGCATAGTATTAGGCCATTGCCTGGAATAGTTTAACTAAGCTGTCACACATTCTTATGCCATCCCATGTATGAGGGAACAGTGACATCATCACTACAGTGGCATGAGTCGACACAAGACTGATCTGCTTGGCAGATGGGAGGCTGACGTTAGGGCTCAGTCACCACTACAGTACATTAAGTATATCATCTTTTAGCTACACAAATAACCTGCCATTGCATGCCATCATCCAATTTCTCATTATGCCCTGTTTATGTCTATAGCCTCCTGCAGAGATTGGAAGGAATAGAGAGATGCACAGGAGTAGACTATAGCACCTAAGAGAGCACCAGATTAAGTATCCAAAATGGCTAACACATTTTGAGTGGCTAAGTTAGATACTACTAGCATTATTTCTCAAATTATAATCCTACTCACTAAGAAATGCCAGTGTGCAGAGTAGCTGCTAGTATTGGTTTGCTATGTTATAATTATCCTCATTAGTATACACAGTAGTTCTTATTAACAATCAGGAACTCATTTGTGTGTCTTTATGTTGTCATTTGCATTAGATGCATATTAGACTATTTTTCATAGCATCTCAGTTGCTCTTTTTTTGTCCCTGAATTGGCCCCTCCCTGCATATCTCCCCTCACTGTGTTACTTCATATAATGCAGTGCATTAATTGTTTCTGAATACTTACCTATAAATGTTACTGAAGTATATGTTTAACTGCCATACATGTTGCAGAATCTTTAATTCTCACAGCATGTGTAAGAGGTTTAGATTTCAAAAGATGCCAGAGTTGGTATGTGCTTAGTCCATTTAGAAATCAGTTGAAATGCACTGAATACAATGCAAACTGTTTTACAACATGCAAAAGAGGTGCTTACAACAGAAAGTCAATTTAAGCATGGAGTAAAGGCTCTAAAGTAAGTTATTGTAAGAATTTGGTCATAAACCCTAAGACCATTAGAGGTACCAGCAAATCCCTGAGTTTCTAAGTCAGTTTTTAAAAGCTTCCAAGAATGATAATTTCAGATATCAGTGTTGTGACATTATTAATCCTCATAAAAATGCATATCAGTTTAAATCTTGTTGCAAGTGAACAGTTGTAAAGAACTTAACCTGATTCTAGCCATATGTACCTTATTATTTGAGGTTCTATCAGTGATTGTTGAAATAAGATGAATGTCATGTCATGTTTATCACTACCATAACTCTGAAATGCACCTCATGTTGAAGAACACCACTCATTGACAGACTTAAAAATTAAGTACATGCTTGTTGTTCCACACTGAAAGGGTTTGCCACACATTCATTGCATACCTCTCAACTGTCTAGATTTTCGCTGAATGTCCAGACTTTTGCCTCTTATTTTTGGCCTGTCCTTCATAAAATGCATGTTTTTCTGGCAAAACACTGAAAATTCATGTTACTAAATGATAACTGAGGTGGTAATGGGCTACATCTCGAAATGTGTAGATGATGTGATAGTCACCAAAACCATCATCACACGAGCCAACCAGAAACCCTGGGTGACGAAAGAGGTGTACAAGCTACTGAAAGCAAGGAACGCAGCTTTCAGGTCTGGAGACAGGGAAGCCCTCAGAACAGCCAGAGCAAATCTGAACAAGGGAGTGAGGGAAGCAAAATGCACCTATGGCAGAAAGAGCCAGAGCTACTTCTCTGTCCAAAAAGACACCAGGTGCCTATGGCAGGGTATCCAGTCCATAACAGGCTACAGAGCCCTATCTTCGCAATGTGAGGATAACAAAGAATTCCTAAATAAACTGAATGTCTACTTCAGCAGATTCGAGGAAGGGAAAAGAACAACAGTGAAGAAAATGCCCATCGGTCATAATGAGAAAATGCTCACCCTCAACCCAGCTGATGTCCAGAGGACACTACACAGAGTTAATCTGAGAAAAGCAGCTGGGCCTGACAACATCCTAGGGCATGTGCAGTCCAACTAACAAATGTCCTCAAGGATATCTTCAATAACTCTCTGAGTCAGCAAATAGTTCCAAAATGCTTCAAAGACACAGCAATCATTCCATTATCAAAGAAGTCTCCAGCATCTTCCCTAAATGACTACCACCCTATAGCCCTCACCTCCACAGTGATGAAGTGCTTTCAAAGTCTGATCAAGGACACCATAACATCTGGGCTTCCTGCTGATCTTTACCCTCTGCAGTTTGCCTACTGAGCAAATCGCTCTATGGCAGATGCCATCTCTCTAGCACTCCATCTATTGCTGGAACACATTGGGAATAAAAACACCTACATGAGGGTACCGGTCATCGACTTCAGCTCTGCTTTTAATATGGTCATCCCTCTTCATCTGGTAATGAAGCTATTCCAACTATGCGTCAGCACTCCACTTTGTAACTGGATTCTTGACTTTCTCACAGATAGACCTCAGAAAGTGTGCACGGGAAATAACTCCTCAGATAGCATCACTCATAACACTGGAATCCCACATGGATGTGTACTAAGTCTCTTGCTGTTCATCCTGTTAACACACGATTGTACAGCCAGGTACAATACAAACCACATCATCAAGTTTGCTGATGACACAATTGTGGTGGGCCTCATCAGTAACAATGATGAAATAGCGTATAGAGGTGAGGTGGAACAACTGATTACCTGATGTGGAAAAAACAACTTAGCACTAACTGTGAACAAAACAAAAGAGATAATTGTGGACTACAGGAAAAATTGCAAGGAACATTCTCCCCTCACTATCAATGGGGAAACAGTGGAAAGAGTGAAAAGCACAAAGTTTCTGGAACTGCACATTGATGAGGACTTGTCTTGGAACACTAATACATATGCCATAGTCAACAGAGCGCACCAGAGATTGCACTTTTTAAGAAGGCTGAGGAGAGTGAATCTCCCATTGACGTTTCTTACTACCTTCTACAGAGGTACTATAAAAAGCATCCTGATGAACAACCTTGCAGTATGGTATGGAAGCTGCTCTACCTCTGAGGGCAAATCCCTCCACAGTGTGGTGAAGACAGCCAAAAGGATAATCAAGACCACCTTGCCACCTATCCATGACTTGTACTTATCCAGATGTCTCAGCAGGGCCACAGGAATAATTAAAGACTTCACTCACCCGCCTTACAGACTGTTCATCTGGAAAGGGCTTCCGAAGCATATGTTGCAGAACTACAAGATTCAGGAATAGCTTCTTCCCTAATGTCATCAGGCTGCTGAACTTTAGTAACAACTATGCTCCATGATGGCCATCTGGGTCAGTAGAAACTGTAGAAGCTTGTCTCAAATTGTGCTTTAACCTGGTTACCAGTCTCATCTAATACTTAGTGCAATATTCACCATTACTGTAACTTACAGGCCATGTAGGGCAGTAGCAATGCAGTAAAATATCTGTTCTTTCAGTGCAACACATGTTGGTAATTCGTAAATTAACCATAGTGCAATACTCTAAGGTCCATAGTGTAATACTCTAATGTTCACAGTGCAATACTCAAATGTCTCTGTGCAAGGATACTCTAATGTTCACAGTGCAATACTCAAATGTCTCTTTCTGTGCAAGGATCAGTGCAATGTGTTTACCAAGTACCTGTGCAATACTGTCTCATACAAGTAAGTGTTCACTGCAAAAACTGTTGTTTCTAATTATATGCAGTATTCGTCTGTCTAACTGCATGTCCGTGATGTAATAGGTGTTATATGTGTAACTGTCTGCGAAAATTGTCTATATGTTGTTTGCACATTGAATCCAGAGATATGGAATTGCATTCAGTTTTTGCACTTGTATGAATTCTGAATGACAATAAAGTTTACTTTGACTTTGAATAACAGCTATTTTGAGTTTTAGACTTCTTATCCTTCAGAAAATGCACGCTAATATAAACACTTTTCGTACACTAACTTTCTAAGAGCAATATTTAAAAATAGTCCCTATTTTGGGCCTTTGATCCCCATTATTTTTTACTTTGTCCAGATTTTCTGTGTTCACAAGTTGGGAGGTATGAATGATTCCATTGTTAAGAACGTTTTTAAACAAACATCTCTGGTATATAATTCACAATAATACATAATATTGATTAAAAAAAAATATATGCGAACAGTTAATAACCATGTTATGTGTCCTAGTTTAAACTGGTAACAAGTGATCCACATGTTGCCCATTTATTCCACATTGGGAGAGGTAGTCGACTTTTCACATTTTGGGGATGGAAGGTTAAAAGCTATGGTCAGTCACTACTAATGTTTTGGAAATTTGTTTCACACAACTGTCCAAAGTGGATATTTCTAAAAATATAGATATGCATATATAAGACGGTTAATTAATAACAAATCAACTCTAAGCCACTAGCCGCACCCAAGTTGCTCAAGAGTCGAGCGCCAACGGTTTCCTTGTCATGTCATATGATCAGGGAACGGGTGACGTAAGAGGAAAGAGACGCCATTAGAAAGTGAGTAGGTATACGTGAGTTAAGTGACAGTCGTAGGGCGAGAGTGTATTTGGTTGGTTGATTTATGACTGTCTGTGCATGTACAGTAGGGAGTCGGGCTGTCATTTACAACGTCTGATGTGAGTACCTTGTTGACAATATTACTGTCTGAGTACAAACGGACCTGAGTAACGATGGCGGCTGGCGGAACTGGAGGTGGTAACAAAACCTATTCCTTTAAGGTAGTTCTTTTAGGAGAAGGTTGTGTGGGGAAAACCTCTTTGGTTCTGAGATACTGTGAAAACAAATTCAACGATAAGCACATTACTACACTGCAGGTAAGCATGCCGTGTTTATGCGGCTAGTTTTCCATAAGGGGTAATCAATTATAGTGTTAATTGCATTGTATTCTGTGGGTGATTCCGGCCTTTGGAATGATGTGTGAAATGCTACATATGCTTTAAGTCTTGTAGAATGTATATGATGCTAACTGTGGATATAATGTTGCACACTGGCGTTAATGTCATGTTAAGGGCAGAATTGGCCTAATATTGGGATGACTTTGTTAGTAATTTTTGAAGTGAATAAACAGCTGTACTGTGGCTCATTTTGTGGCGTTTAGTTAAGTGTGTATAGTGTTGTAAAGCTATTATTTTCTCGGGGGGAGGGGTAGGAAGTCCTCAATAAAAACATGCAGCAAGACAGCTTGGCTGGAGTAAACCAAGCACAAGCCTTCTTCAAGTCATCGAATCAGGATCAGACTGATTTGGTTATTATTGACCATGCTGCATCCCTATGGTTCTCTGCACTCTTTGTAGCAGTTTTTGTGTAGCTGATGCTAGGTAGTTCCAAGCAGTTGGACAGACTAAGGAGAAATCTGATAGTGATCAGCGGTTGCATATTATTATAGAAGTAATGTACAATGTACTGTCACCATCATTGTTGTGGTTTTAGGTAATGTCTCAGAGTTCTTTGGCTAAAAGTAGTTCACTACCAGAACTGCGGCATTACTATCTTTGACTTTTTGTGTTCTTCCTTGCATTTCTTTATATTGTTGCAGATCACAGTTCTCAAATTGCCCATAAGTTTGTGGAATGTTCCTGATTTTTTTGCCCTGTCCTTCATGAATTGTATTTTTGTTTCTGACAAATCGCTTATAGGCAGTAATGCCAGACATTAGAGTTTCATACTTTATTGTTCAGAACATGCATGTTAATGTGAAGTGTTGTTAATTTTTAATTTGAAGTAATTAACAGTTGTCTTTGATTTTTTTGGTCTCTGTTCCCCATTATGTTTTGGCTTTGGCAATGATTCTTGCGCAAAGTTGAGAGGTATGTTTTTAAATGGGCAGTATAGATTAAAATACTCACACTGGAAGATAACACTGCTCTAAACTAAAAGTCAGTGCAGTCTTTGTAACCAGTAAGATACCTGCATTTCAAAGATGTAATTAAAAAAAAAAATTAAAAAGAGTAGAACAACTCAATGTATGTCTAGAGTGCAAAAGAAAGTTGAGTGGGGAGGTCAGTAGAAACTTTTAGCTGCCTTAAGGGGATTTACGATGATAAGGTAACTATAAAATCTCTGAAAAGAAGTGTGTTGGGGTGTTTTTTTTTTTTTAGGAAGAAAAATAAGAATGATAAAGTGATTGGAGCAGCCTTCTTGAAGAGGTGGTTGATTTAATTCAAAAATGGCTGTTGCTGTGAGGGATGAGTAATTTAATTGTAGGCTCTATATGAAGAGATTCATTTTGGCATGCTGTTTTTCCTTTATTTGAGAAGGTGCATGTGCGTGCACTCATAGTAAATGCTGTCCAGTTGTGACAGACTCATGGCAGCCCTGAGCTGTTATCCTGCCAAAGATTTCTCATGCTAAAAATACAGGAGTAGATCTTTGGGCCACCTTCTGTCTTATCAACTCTCAAAAACAACCACATTTTGTTTTCAAATCCAGGTTGCTATCATAGCAAACATACACCTTGTTTTAATTTAGTTTGAGTTGTAATTGTTGGGATATGATGTATATTGGTACTTAGGGCTGCAACTTGAAACTAAGCTTTTTTGCCCATCAGATTTTTTTTTTTTGTTTTACACCTTGGTGAAAAGTGGATTGCAGCTAAGAGTACAGCTATACATTTGGTTACAAATCACTTGTTTGGCAAATTTGTGTGCATTTGTCTACTCCAGTTGACTTGTACTGTGTGAGGGTGCTCAAGATAACTGCTTGATGTTGGCAGTAAAAAATTGGGGAAAAAGTGTAATTTTTTTTAACAACACATTAGCTTGCCAGATGTATAAAAGCTGGCCATGCCCATAGTAAAGGAGTAAATGTTGATAGCCCAGGGAATGCAATGAGTTTATAGTAGGATTCCTGACATGGTAGACTTAACCCAACAGGTCATTAGTTTAGTGCCCTCCAATATGTTTTTGGCTGATGGGCCAGTTGAGGAGATTTTATTTATTTATTTTTTTGTTTTACATTTATTTACCTGGAAAGTCTGACTGGACACAGGTCCATTTTCAACGGAGGCCCGGGAAGAAAAGCTTCAAATAATACAGTACATGAGAGAAAATAAAACCAAAGACATATGAGTATCTATGTTATGAATACAGACAAGCATGCATATGCAAAGTTTAACAAATTCTACTTGTCATTTCTATAGTAAATCCTACAAATTGAGCATTTGAGAGTTGCAAGTAATAGTGCAGTACATGAGAGAATAAAACCAAAGACGTATGGCCATACATGTTTAGAATATAGACAGGCATGCATAAGCAAAGACTACTTTTAATTTTAAGTCCTTTCTCTAGTAAATCATACAAAATTGAACTTTTGAGAGTTTCTTTTAGGATGGTTATTAGTTCTTTCAGAACATAACATTGGTTGGACAAGTCGACCAGTACTGTGAAGGACTTATCATTGGATAAATAAGTATGCTATGGGAGAGAGGGACAAAGACAAAAAAGTTGTTCCTTAGCAGAATTCTTGCAACAGTGCAGTGGCATGGATTAACCTGATGAGTAGCATGAGCAAAACCAGTTTAAGTAGTGGGTTTTGATGAGTTTTTAAAATTTGAGAATGCATTGCGCTACAAAGCCAGGCAACCAGAAGAGATAATTTGATAGATTTGCTGCATCTTTCTTAAGGTATTGAAGCCATGGAAAGAAATAGATTTGTGGTTTGTCTGCATGCTGAAGTTCACATGAGACCATAGAATCTCTACCTGAAGTACAGTTAAAAGTCCTTGTTAAAAAAGTAAAAGCAGAAAGTAAGATTGTTTTATATTAATATATGGAATGTTCTCAAAGTGCCTGGGGAAAGCTCAACTGGTAACCACTGTGGTATTTTGTAAGGTCTTGTCTTTAGAAGTTCAAAAAAAACCCCTTAAACCACGAATGATAACAGAAATACAATTGGAGAAGTTCACAAAAGGTTAAACTAGGAATGGGAGTCGCAGAGTTGAAGGAGCTGCTCCACAGGGCTTGTACCGAAGCCTAATTGAGTACTAGCTTAATGAGTTTAGCAATCTGAATAGCATTTCAAATGTTCATAGTTCCTATGCTCAGAGCTGATAAAGTCGGTGGCAAACCTAGAAAAGGCCAGTTACTTGGCAAGGGAACATTTGCGGATACCTCTTGTTCCCTTTGTTTAAAAACAAAAAAAAAAAAACTGCTGTAATCCCTGGCTGTCTGTTCCAGTAGACAGTGTTACTGTATGA
This sequence comes from Protopterus annectens, assembly GCF_019279795.1. NCBI lineage: Eukaryota > Metazoa > Chordata > Ceratodontiformes > Protopteridae > Protopterus > Protopterus annectens. The sequence continues at coordinate 243,175,867 of NC_056749.1, read as the reverse complement.
CCTTCGTTTTCAGCTACATTTCAGTGGCCATTTGGATAACTTACTGAAGTCACTCATCAACTATACTGTCATATTTGCATGACGTGATCATTCATTCAGGGGACTGTGAATCTTTTATGATGGTACTTTTCTAAGTTTGTATTGTGATTGATGTCTGTTTTACCATATTGGCATCAGTTATATTAAGTACCTGCACTAATGTACATCACATGTGCTGCATTTGAATGTTGTATTCCTTTCAGTGTAATGTATTGCATTGCTGTGGTGAAATGCCCATGTTGCCCGGGTCATGACTGCACAAAGTTTTCAGACCAAATTGCTTATCTGGTTAAATGTAAACTTAAAAAAAAAAAAATCTTGTTCTGAGCCACTATTAAGGACTCCTGATTGTACTGGGGAATTTACAGTGTATACTGATGTCAGAGTTTGTTGGACAGTACTGTCACAAGATTTTCAAGCAGCCAGTGTACTGTATCTGCTAAAATTAGGCAATGCTGACGAGAGATTCGGCCATAGAAAAGTGCTTAGGCAATGCTGAAAGGAGATGTTTAGCCGTAGAAAAGTGGGCCTTCTATTGTTTAGAGTACTGTTTTTAGTAGGTATGTATTTCTGTTTAATAAGTGACTGTGTCCCTGCACAATGGTTCAGTTAACAAGGCCAAGTTCTGCTAATTGGCACTGTCCCTCAAACCCTTCCACTTCAGAGTGACCCACAGACCTGTCCTAGGGAACTATTTGTCAAGGAGTTCAGGTCCTACATACAACCTGTCTTAAAAATTTCAATGACTATATAGTTTTGTGTTTGGGAATAGGGTAGTTGTGGCATGTTTAGTATTGAAAATGTGTAGTGTGACTTGGTGTCTAGTGTTTGGGGGAAATTTCCATAACCTTTAGTGTATGTAAGGGTGTTGCATGCAGTCAACACATTACGAAAATAAATCTTTTGGAGGTTCAGGAATAAGCAAGAGGTTGTATCAGTATCCGGATGCATGTAATGTAGCAGTCCAGTTGGGTCTTATTTGTGGAGTGTATCTGAAAGTTAGTTGTAGTGTAGTGCTGAAGTCTGTACAGCCCGAGACTTCAGTGAACAACCTATTTGCCTGAAGGTATGTATGGTACTGTTAGTATAACATAGTGAAGGCATTGATTTTTATTTTATCTTCTGGAGTAGTGAATTAACTTGTTTTATGTAAACTGGTGGTTCTGGCTTCCTCTTGCTTTCAGTAGTGTGTCTGTGTGTGTCTGTGTGTGTCTGTGTGTGTCTGTGTGTGTGTCTGTGTGTGTCTGTGTGTGTCTGTGTGTGTGTCTGTGTGTGTGTCTGTGTGTGTGTCTGTGTGTGTGTCTGTGTGTGTGTCTGTGTGTGTGTCTGTGTGTGTGTCTGTGTGTGTGTCTGTGTGTGTGTCTGTGTGTGTGTCTGTGTGTGTGTCTGTGTGTGTGTGTCTGTGTGTGTGTGTGTGTGTGTGTCTGTGTGTGTGTCTGTGTGTGTGTCTGTGTGTGTGTCTGTGTGTGTGTCTGTGTGTGTGTGTGTGTGTGTGTGTGTGTGTGTGTGTGTCTGTGTGTGTGTGTGTGTGTGTGTGTGTGTGTGTGTGTGTGTGTGTGTGTGTGTGTGTGTGTGTGTGTGTGTGTCTGTCTGTGTGTGTCTGTGTGTGTGTGTGTCTGTGTAGATCTTTTTTTGCTTCCAAGACCAACCATACCATGTTTTTAAATGCTATTATCCAGTACTTAAAGCATACATAAGCAAGACTACCCCAAAATAAGCTAAAGATTCTTGACACAACTTTAAGCACCCAACAGGATGCTCAGTAATAAACCCTGCCAATGTTCTTTCCTCATGGACAGCCTCCTCCTTAATTCTGACCCATATTCACAACACTTTTAAGAATGTTGAATAAAGTGACATAATATAGCTGTAAGTGGGCTGCTGCACCCACCACCATACCTCTCAACTGTACAGATCTTTGTAGAATGCCCAGATTTTTGGCTCATACTTTTGGCCTGCTCCTCTTACTATTTTTTTTTTTGCCCTGGCAAATCACTGTGGTGATTTCAGGATTGAAGTCTGTAAATAATGGCATACATTTGAGTTTCAGACTTCAAATCCTTCAGAAAATTTATATTAAAACAAATCCTGTTACTCTAGCAACTGTATGTCCCTATTTGTACCTCATTTTGTCAAGCTTTGTCCAGGTATTTTTGCATTGAGAGGTATGCCCACCACATATTACTGCTGTGGGGATTACAGAGGGCTGTGGCCCTCTTCCTGAAAGGAAGCATTACTAGTAGTATGCAAGAGAAATTATATAACTGTGTTTCTGTGGTTTTGATGCTGCAATGGTATGACACCAGAAACTCTATTAAAAAAGGATAATTTACACTACGGTTTAGTCATCTAAAGTACATGCTCACAAAAGTGGTTTAAGATGCTTTAATAGCAACATTTTCTGTTGTATGCAGCTGTGAATCGCACAGCTGCCTTGTTTAGTCTTGTTTATGGTAAATGTGGCACAAAATGTATTTTACCAGAACTTTCTCTTTTTTTATTAGAGTTCATTTCTAAAAGTGGTCATTGAGGCTACATGTGATAATGACGAATGGTTTATGATGTGGTCAGTGTTGACGCATAAGTTTTATTGCCCTCCCCCACAATGGTTTTATTGCCCTCCCCCACAATGGTTTAATACATTAGTTGTGAACGTTATGCATACAAAAGTCAATTGTTCTCGTCTCAAGTAAATCTGTTTTGCCCCAGTTTCCCATATATAAATTTTTTTAATTTCAGATTAATACTTTAAAATTTTCCCATGTTTTTGTGGTATATATGTTTAGTCCAGCAATGCCAAATCAGAATGGTTTGGAGTATTTCTTTTCTAGCTTCATTTTCTGAGTGGCAGGTAGTAGTTCTGAAGAAATTTAATATAGCTTGTCATTACGATGCATCAACTACACTTGAGTTATTGATGTTCTGGGGGAAATGTACTTTTTGCTGATGGCACAATAGTATATTGCAGGCTGCATACACACAAGAAATGCAGACAAAAAAGGCAGAATGTGCTCTGAGTGCAGTAAAATAGAAGATTGAGGAAGAACTAGAGTAATGCAGATAACTACTGTGAAACTAAAAGGCAAATAACATCTTGTGCACTAAGTGGCAGGGAGAAGGCAGCATGGTTTAGCATTCTGCTAGCCACAGATTACCAAGTGGCAAGAGTGGACACAGAGTAGTTCAGTTATGGACCATGCAGGAACTATCTCGGATGCAGTACTGAAAAGTAAGGTAAGAACGAGTTAGCACAGCTTAGGCAGGACATTTTCAGACAGAACAGGTGGTGAGATTTGGAGGGGAGATGGTAATGTATATTAATGTGGGCCAGCAGCATGCTGCTTAGCCCTTAAGCAGGCTTCAGAATCCTCTAACACTGAGAGTTAAGGGACCTGGTTGAGACACTAAAAAGGGGAGTTATAGACAAACTAGTACTTGTAATAGCCACAGAAGTCACCCCGATATCTAAAGGAAAATGTTACACATGTATATGAAGATGAAAAATCTCTTGACACCACAGACCTATTGCCATCTCCAGCTCCACCATCCAAAGTTCTTATGTTCACTTATTCGTATACAGATGATTATCTAAATATTTCACAAAACATGAATTTGGGCCATGTTGTAGTATATGAACAGCATTACTAACCTTTGTCATGCAAAACAAAATAAAGATGAAACTGATGCATCCCTTCTTGGTAAAACTATTAAAAGCATTTGATAAAATTCCTGTCCATCAAGGAAATGGGCCTTGTGCAGAATTCAACCACCGTGTAGTGTACAACTCTACAGTAGGTAGAAATAAAACTCCAGCTCCAGGATAATGCTAACAGACTACTAAAATGTAGCAAGCTTTCACACACATACAATTGCATCCTCAGGCTTCAATACCAAAAAATTTTTCCAGAAAGCAATACAGTAGACCCCCTCTTACCTTGTCTTTCTCTAACCAGCCATCAAATTGTTGCCGTAGTCCTAGCAAAAGACAGAGAAAAACACTTCCACATTCTCTGGGCTAAATTATGACAAACATTTGCGTTTTAGACTTCATGTTCATTGGAATGCATACTAACACAAATACTCGAAAGTAAACTTTGTCATACATATCAACACAGAGGAAAAAGTGCGTGACACTGCACGAAATTTTGATATTCTGCCTTGTACCATAAGAGTTATAGTTTACAGAAGGAAGGTTTAATAATTTAAAAATATTGAAATGGAAATCAAAAATAAGACACTATAAAATAAACACAGTGTAAAGTGAGCTATGTAGATAACTGACATATTGCACATAAATAATGTTTGTTTACCCACTTAGCAGGTTAGGTTATGGGTTTGTTGTTCAGCAGTCTGACAGTACATGGGAAGAAGCTGTTATGGAATCTGGATGTCCTGCATCTAATGCTTCTGTAGCGCTTCCTTGTTGGCAGGAGTTTGAGCAGTCCATAGGCCGGATGATGTATATCCCTCAGTAGTGTTTTCGGACTCTGCCATAGCATCTGTTTGAATATATGTCCTGTAGGGACTGAAGGTTGGAGCCAATGACTTTTGTGGCTTGTTTAGTAATCTTATCCAGTGCCTTCCGATCAGCTTAAATAAATGCTGCTGTTCTAGTTGATTTATAACCCATAAATGCTATTTTGTATGCTTTTTCTCAGTAACCAGTCATTCATTTATCCAGTCTAAGATCCGGACCCAACAAAACCAGAAGAGGGAGTCTACTGTAAATGGAAATCCCAGTGTGTCAGATAACCAGTAAAAGGCGCACACTCCTTTCCTTTTGATTCATTTTAACAAGACAAGTCTTATTCAAACCTGGATAATTTAACTGATGTAAACCTTAAAATCCATTTATACTCTGCATGCTCAGTAAAGGTGATATCATCTCATTAAATTTATATTTCATCACTTGTAATACCATAAACTTAAAATAGTGCTGATTTCCTTTCTTTATAATAAGCTTACCAAGAGTATTTTTCCCACTTATATTTGACTGATATTGACCTTCTCCCTTTGTTTTCTGTCAGTTTTACCTATATAGAGTGCACTGCAGGACACAGTGCAATGCATTATGACATTGTCACCATCATAATCTACATATTCTAAAAGGTAAATTTCTTTAAGGGATGTAAAAAGATTTGCTCCCCATAAGTTTACAAAAACTGCACTTATGGCATTGAAAAGTTCCTTTTCTTTTCATGATGAAGTGGAAGTTTTAAAATGAGATGGCAAGGATTTTAATGCTGGGCATGTTTTTTTACCTGCCCAAAACTGTATTAATGTCATATTACTGTTGACACTGCACTTGTAAGTTTCACAGGTGCCTCAGCAGCAAAAAGATGTTATTCTTCCTGCAAGGGTAGATACTATAGCAATAACCCACGCCTGGGTGTGGGTAATGCTAAATTTACCCACGGTTGGCGTGGTTTGGTCCCGAGGGCGAAGAAAAGAAACTATTCCTTTTCTTAAATAATGGCATAGTATAATGCCTGTTTACTGCCCTTCCGCAGATGCCTGGCATCCGCGGCAGTTCTGATGTACTGCGCGCCTGCGCAGTACATCAGAGCTGTGGGCAAAAGCAACGGAGAAAGCAAGATCTCCGTTGCTTTTTTTAGTGTCTCACTATGTTAAATGAGTTTAACATAGCGAGACAGTTTTAAAATAAGCAACGGACATCTCCGTTGCTTATTTTAAAACTGTCTCGCTATGTTAAACTCATTTAACATAGCGAGACACTAAAAAAGCAACGGAGATCTTGCTTTCTCCGTTGCTTTTTAAAACACTGTCTCGCTATGTTAAATGGGTTTAACATAGCGAGACAGCTTTAAAATAAGCAACGGAGATCTCCGTTGCTTATTTTAAAGCTGTCTCGCTATGTTAAACCCATTTAACATAGCGAGACAGTAGAGTTATACTAATGGAAAAAAGTCCGGGCGACCGGACCTTTTTCCATTAGTATAACTCGATTTACAATGGGCACGCTGGCCAATCAGCGTGCACGTTTTGGGGGGATCATGGTATAATAGTGATGTCACAACACTAGACCCTTTGGATTTTCTGAGCCTTCAGACCAATGTACCATGTTTCAATTCCACCAAAATACAAGAGGATAAAAATGGGAGGGAGAGGAAAGGTGAAGAGAGGCAAAATGCCAGTCATGTGCCAAATGAGCATAAATGAGAACATAAAAGGTACTGTTTTTTAATTTTATCACACTGTGTATTTGATAAACATGAGTTTTCTGTGCTTTTAGGAAGGGGTGACGTTTATATCTGTGAAACAAAGCGTGGTTGATGCTGCTACTGACTTGCGTCTTTAAAACAGTTTAAATTTGAGCCTATTATTTCCTGATGGTTTCCTCCGAGAAAAGTCACTGTTTAAAAAGTATTTTTACATACATTCCCAATCCAACTATTGAGGTGTTTGAGTATAGTATGTTTGGAATATATTTATGAATTCTTTTTACATAAGAAACATTATGGTATTTGTTTAGCTCCAGCATTAAATATGGGCAAAAGACTAAGAAAGGAAAGAGATTTGCAGTTGGAGGAGATTAGCTGTCGGAGAAGTAACTGGTGTTTTGGCTAACGAGAGAGGGGAGAAAAGGAAGAAGTAATGGGTAGTGTCAGCCTGGTGTGACATGTACAGAGCCAGACGTGGAGATTGTGTGAATAACTGACTACATGGCATTTCTGTGTGAATAACTGACTACATGGCATTTCTCTGTCTATAGGAATACTGTTCCAGACCTTGGCTACTGCGTAGGAATGTAGGCAGTGAATTTTTTTGTTTGTTTTATGATTTTCAAGGCTGTGTTTGTCAGATGAGTGCAGAAGCTGATTAGGGGAGGTAATAGTTAAGAATCATACTGATTTGCTGAGCAGGATGTGGATTCCATTTTATGAGCAAGGAGGAGTTGGGTGAACTTGAGATAGTGAGGTATCTGAGGGTGGAACAGCAGTGGGAGTTGTATAACTGGCTGTTAATCTAGCTACTTTGTTATAGCAAAGCTCAAGTTTTGATCTTGAGGAGATCTGAATGTTGTGAAAATGGGTGAGGTATACAGTAGTGAAGGAAGGAGGTATGTATTGACTAACAATGTCTATAGAACATGAACAGTTTTTGGTGTGGTGGTTTTTTATGCTCTCTTGAATGCGAAGATCAAATTTCGGTTGATCTATTAGGACGCCTGTTAAGACCATCCACTGGACTAGAAATAAAGGAGCTTCAATCCTCACTACTGGCAGCAGTGGGGGACGTTCACTAAGAGGATAACTGGTACACACACAGTATTTCCAGTTGCAGCTCTCTGCATCAAGTGCAGTTTACCTTAAGAGCACACAGAGACCACAGTCAGCCCATGGCTGCTTTCTCCTTCTTTCTCAAGATCCCCAATAAGACTCCCACTGGCACAGCTATAGAGTTGAGATCTCAGCTGAGTGACCAAGCCAAGACCTCTGGCAGCCTCTGTCTGACCAGTGCTTGGTGTCCATGCCCAAATATCTCTCTGTCTGTCTCTCTCTGTCTGTCTCTCTCTCTCTGTCTGTCTCTCTCTCTGTCTGTCTCTCTCTCTCTGTCTGTCTCTCTCTCTGTCTGTCTGTCTCTGTCTGTCTGTCTGTCTCTGTCTGTCTGTCTGTCTCTCTCTGTCTGTCTGTCTCTCTCTGTCTGTCTGTCTGTCTCTGTCTGTCTGTCTGTCTCTGTCTGTCTGTCTGTCTGTCTCTGTCTGTCTGTCTCTCTCTGTCTGTCTCTCTCTGTCTGTCTGTCTGTCTCTCTCTGTCTGTCTGTCTGTCTCTCTCTGTCTGTCTGTCTGTCTCTCTCTGTCTGTCTCTCTCTCTCTCTGTCTCTCCCCCTCTGTCTCTCCCTCTCTGTCTCCCTCTCTGTCTCCCCCTCTGTCTCCCTCTCTCTCTCTCTCCCTCTCTGTCTCCCCTCTCTGTCTCCCCCTCTCTGTCTCCCCCTCTCTGTCTCCCCCTCTCTGTCTCCCCCTCTCTGTCTCCCCCTCTCTGTCTCCCCCTCTCTGTCTCTCTCTCTCTGTCTGTCTCTCTGTCTCTCTCTCTGTCTCTCTGTCTCTCTCTCTGTCTCTCTGTCTCTCTCTCTGTCTCTCTGTCTCTCTCTCTGTCTCTCTCTCTCTGTCTCTCTCTCTGTCAGATGCTGGAAGTCTTAAAACAATTGCATTCTTTCATGTTTCAAAAGTAATTGGTTCACTCCAAGTACAAAGCAGAAAGCTTCATAGTACAGACTTTGCGTCTCCAACTGCATTGAAAACCTGAGAGAGAGCCTCTTTATTGCATAGTCTAGAAAAATATCTGAAATTAAATTGTTTATTAAAGTTTGCTGGACTGAGGTTAACCTCCTGTTTTCATGTTTCCTCTGTTAAAATGTATACGTTGTTACAATAGTGCATGTACATTTCTGTTCTCTTCCAGTAAGGCACACTGTGGTTACATTTTAAACACAGCACTTTGCAAATACCTTTTCAACACACACGTCTGTACAAGCAGTTTAACCCACATGACCTACAGTATTAATACATTTGTAACACTAGGGTCTTGTATAAATCATTTTGATATTCACCAGTGACATAATTTACAAAATTCCAGCTAGTTGTGCTGGCAGCATCTCCTTTCGTCACAACACTAAGTAACTTTGTGTGAGGTACAAATTCGTTTTTAGTATCAAGGCTGGATGTTTTGAAGGTGTCTTGTGTGTATTTGGGGTGAAATAAGAGCAGTTTTGTTTTATTTGGCTTTAGGAAAAGCTGACTGTCCACTGAGCCAGTTTTCAGTACAGTTGAAGCCTTCCTGAGTGATTGTAACGAATCAATTAGATTAACAAATGACAGTGGAGTCCTCTGTATAAGTGTAGCTTGTTGGGAGGGTGTATATAGATAATTTGTAAACATGTTAAAAGGACAGGGTCAAGTACGGAGCCTTTTACTTGAACTGATTGTAGCCGGTTAAATAGGTAGCTAGAGAACCAAGTGACAGTTGTACTGGGAAAGCCTAAAGCAGACCTTTTAAGAATAGTTTGGTATGTTGGACTGTGTCAAGCTTTAGAGAGATCTAAAGAGTTATCTCTTCTGAGATGCAAGCTTTTGATACATTATGTTAAAGCTGCCAATAAAGGTGGTGCCTCTACATTGATTCTGTTAACTATTTATTAAAATGTTGAGTGCTTTCGTCTCTCTCCATTAGAGACTTCATTAAAAGCCAAACTCCTCTAGCTGTGGGCATGCATGTTTCTGCCTTCTTATGACATCCTCAGCACAGCATAAGCATTCCTCATTTCATTAAACTATTGGATTTTTTGCCACATTTGTCTTGTGTTATACACCCCACTAAAAACCAAGGTCATAAACCTTCACTTACAGTGCTATTTTTGTTTAATTATTGAATGATAAAAATGCTTATTGAGAAAAATGTTTAATTATTAAAATATTTCAACATGGAGGTATGGTATATATTGTGATGGATTAAGACAGCTGCAGTTTATGCCTCGCATCCTGTTCCTATATACTGTGGACTGCCACAGATGCATACAGATTGTCAAATACTTCCATGAGAGCCATTGTTTCTTCATAGGGTTGGCTGACTGTGTGTATATTAGTATAGTTTGAAAAATATTTTAAAGGAGGTGGTGAATTTGACTAGCTTTACCAAGGGTAGTGCAGATTTCTTAGAACAACTATCAATGGTATAGTGATAATTTGGAAAAATCATATTTTCTGATGGTAGCCATGGATGTTGACTCTTTATTTTATTTAACATGATACCGAAATCTATGGAATTAAGTTTATCTGTTACATTTTATGTAAATTTCAAGGCCAATATTACCTGCCGAAGCTAGGTGTTGCTATAGGATAGTCCCATACCCAACACCTAAGCGAATTTAGTGATGCATATATGGGAACAGGAATTTATTTTTACCTCTAATACCGCAATGTGCACAGAAGTTCATTTTTACAAACGATTTGTTGACTAGATTTATTTTGTTGTCTGGGGACTCTGAGGCAAGGCTCCTTCCATTAGTTTATTGAATGTCTTTTCTTGGGTTTTAAGACAGTTATTTCTGGTAATAGTATTGAATTTTTTGGACTTCACGTTATCGAAGACTGTTAAAAGGAATACATATTTGCATAGGTGCAACATGCATTTGCACTTCAAAAGCCAGATGTTGAAAGTGAATCGTTTAAATACACAGGTAGGGTTTTTTTTGAGCAAGAGTTGAATGATGTGGCCAAATGTTTTGTAAATGGAGGATATTCTTCTGTGGAAGTTGTGAAGCAATTGGTTAAACATCAGAAACCTGATTGGGATGTGCCCGTTTATTTATTTTTTCATATAGAGCATATGGTTATGATAGGAATAATGTTAATGCTGGAAAGCTTGTATATATGATGACATAACATGTGCAGCTGACATTAGAATGATTGAGTAATCATTACCACTTACTGTCTAACTTGACAAAAAAGTGTCCCAGAAAAGCCTGTGCTTGGATTTAAGAGGCAATGTTTTTGTTCTTTATAACATAACATCTGTTTTTAATGATCTAAACACAGCTAGTTTGATTCAAAGGAAAGGAACTTTTCGATGCTGTAGTTCATGTAAATGGAAGTTATAGGGAGCAAATTTTAGATTGTGCATATTTTGATAGGTGCAAATGTGGCGCATATTGCATTGTGTTCTGTATACCTTTTGCGGTATTACAACTTAGTATCACCTCCCATGAATTATATTTCCTATCATCTTTACTGAAAGCATCAAGTATAAATTGATTTTAAGTTTTGACCAAGTGAAATATTCTGGTTTTGAGTGACACTGTCGCATCAAACCAAAGAAATGAGATTTTGTATTTGTGAAGCTGGATTTTGTTTTTTGGAAGATTTTTTTTGGTATTGAAGCCTGAGGAAGCGCATGAAAGCTTGCTACATTTTTAATGCTCTTTTGGCGCCAGTTTTTTTAATTTTCTGGTTTGGCATTATCCACTTGAGCTACTGTTGGTTTGTTGTCTGATAATAGATGCGACACAGGTTTAGTATCTTTTTATATGTTCTATAGCCCCTTAACCAGAAGGTGTGATCCAGTATGCAGATGACTCTTCACAAATATGTGAATATTTTTGCTCAAGCAGCTCCAAGCTGGCCTATCTAAATTAATAGGTGAAAATATCAGCAGTGTCCTGTTCTAAATCCAGTAGTAGTACTAGTCTAGTACAAAACTGATTTGAATAATGATTGACCATAGTGTGCACATCCAGCACCAGTTAAAAAAAATCTTCTATAGATTTTCTGTTTTAACATAACAGGCAGATAATACCATAGCTCAAAACTCCCTAGTCTCCTCCATGCCTCTACATTTTTTTATTAATGTACAGTCCTTTCAGACTAATAGGTTCATAGATCAATTATAGTAATAGGTTCATAGATTAGTACTAAGCTAACTGCTCTTGCGAGCCGTTTTAAGCCTAGCCAATTATCCCTTGTGAGACTCAAACCCTGCACTTTGTGCTTGCAAGGCAAACACCTTAACCATTAGGTCACCCTCCCAGTTAAAGCAACCTTAAAAATTACAAAGTTTATAAGCTGAATATATTGTCTTGCATATCGGTTTCTTGACTGTTTGGGGGGTAAATAACCTACTAGCCCGCACTCACTTTTAGACTGCCCACAACATACTCCATACCCCATACCCCCCAGAAAAATGCCATGCCACTAGCCAGTTATTAACTGGTACACATCTCCCAGAGAACTGCTGTCACTGAACCAACTTGGAATTCATTCATAAATCTAAAATTTTATGATGCTGACTGCAATTGGTGTGTGTGTGTGTGTGTGTGTATATATTTGTGTCTGTGTATATAGATTATTTTATTTCTTGTGTGTGTGTGTGTGTGTGTGTATGTGTGTGTGTGTGTATATATATATATATATATATAATGTATATTCTTGTGTGTATGTGTATATATCTATATAAAATCGGAATCTCGTATGTCTGCAATTATTTAAAAAAAAAAACTCGCTCGCTGAAAACTTGGCTATCAACTAAATGGTCCTGCCCTTGTTCCACCCCCATTAGTAAGCTCCCTTTTTTATTCTAAAATCCATCTTGTCAGTAATTCAAAATCTTGAGTGAAAAAAGTCGTCCTACTCCTTATAAAAGCCTTTCTTTGTAGTGCATGGAGCCTTATCTGTTGCATGTACTACTAGTTATAGTAAAATAAGGAGAGAAAAAAATGCTTATTTGCTGGCTTCCAAAGATGCAAGTCCTCTTAATGACCACTGTCAGAAAAGCAGTGCAACAGTCTTCCATTTACGTTCGCCTTCCATGAATCTGATCTGGACAGATTTTCGCAGAATATCTAGATTACTGTCTCATTGTTTTAGTCTGTTCCTCTAAAGTCCTAAGGTTTTCAGACAAATGGGGGGGGGGGGGGTTGAATTCCCTCAATAGTGACATTTCAAGTTTCAACAGATTGTATCCTTCAGAGAAAATGCAGGCGAACACGCACCCTATTATTCTAGATACTTCCCTGGTTTGCAAAGGGAAGGGACACTTTACAAGTACTGACAGCAGGAAGAGCTAAATCTCTTATTCTGCTGCAGTCATTTGCTGGTCAGTTCTGGCAGATTTTGACTGCCTAGAGCAAGACTCTCTCTATATCTAAACAACCTTAGTAGGGGATGCTTTAACATTTGCCAAAGTTGGATCTTATGTTACTCTAGCACTTAAATGATTATGTTGTTCTCCCCCCCCCCCGATCATCTGAGAGTAATCATTGCACTACATGGTGATTACCAGCAATGATGTCAGGCTGTGCTGAAGATTGTTGGAGAAGGTAGACAAGTTCCATGAAGCAGTTTATAGAATGGCAGACCGTATGGGTTCGCTGCCAGGTACTGGCAATCTAACACAATTTGATGCAACTGTTGGGGTAATGGAAGCAGATGGGAGATGAACTAGTTTGAGTCTGCCTGTATTTCAGCAAAACCTGCTACTCCATCCCTAAAAGATGCTACTGCATAAACTAATGTGGTCGGGACTGTTGAGTAAGAAGTTAGCAGATTAAGTAGTTGTAGTGAGGTGGAAATATGCATAGTGTGTGTGGTGGTAAGGGAAAAGCTGTCTAAAGATAGTCCCCAGTAATCTAGCACAAGTGTGGTCCTAAGATGTGAAATTTGTACCAGGATAACTAATGACCTCAAAATGTTTGTGGCTAACAAACTGAGAGGGGCAGACATCTTCATTTAAAAAAAGGGGGGGGGGGGCAGAAGCGGCCTTAGGTCAACTGGTGCCCTAGGCAAAAGGGCTCCACGGCACCCCCACCACACTACCTGCTACCCCCATTCTGGTCTACCTACACCAAATAAATACAGGAAAAGTGCCCTTACTAGAACGGCGCCCTAGGCGACTGCTTAGTTTAGTTGGCCTATGCTGAAGGCCGGCTATGGGGGGGGTGGAAGAAGCTGGCAACCTGAACTAAGTGGTGGATAAATGTCTGCTCCAAAATGTGTAATTATATGCTGCATCAGCAAAGCAGCAGTTTGGGTCTCATGATTTGGTCAGGTGGTGGCCTCACTACTGCCAGCATATTGGGGGAAAAAAGAACTAGGAATTTTATTTCTGGAGCACTGTGATATCAGCAGTAAAGTGAAAGGTCTGAAGAGAATACCAGCAAGATTGAGTTGTGTAACTAGTGGAAAAACTTTAGGCGAAGTCTCAGTTGGATTACTGTGCATTTTTTTTGGAAACTGACAGTAAGCTGGTAGACTGCAGAGAAACCAAAAAAATGACACACACAAGCCCTTTTTCACTGAGAGGATTTTAGTAAGAGGCAATGAAAATGTCTGTGAAAGAGAGTAGGGTATAAAAACTTTTTGTAGGTTGTGCTAGCTGCAGTATCGAGGCAGTCTACAGTTGATGTGAAAGAGAGATGAAAAATGACTTTGCAACAGTAGAAAGTTGGTCTTAAGCATTGATGGTTGAATCTTGTGCAAAGCTGTTCATTGTTTGGGAAGAAAGTAACCTCTTGAAAGAGAAGCAGTTGCAGCATTAATTATAGAAGGGATGGGTATCCATGAAGTAATGCAAATCTGAGCCAATAGTATGACCAGCAGCAGAGGAGGCAGGTGAAATATCTAGCACGTTTTGGAAGTACCATCACTTGTAGCAATTTTCTCCCCTTTCAATTGGAAGCTGGTAGGACTCCATATGGAGTGTTGTATGCAGTGCTTCTTAACTCCTTTTCACCATGTCAAAGGTAAGGTAGTCCTAGTCCCTGCAGAAGAGGGCATAAGAATTGCATGATAGCCATCTGCACTCAAGTCGTCGTGTGGAGACCTGAAATAACTTGTGACAAAATGGTATCTGTTGAACTAATAGCATTTTGTTGGTGCTGTTGCCTAGTTTTTTTTATCTTTTTTTTCATACCCTAATAATCTCTCTGAACCTCACGCCTCGAACCCTTAGAAGCCTAGCCATTATTACTGGAATTTACTCAGATTTTCAATACCTAAGGGCTAGAGGGTAGCTTGTTTGATCCTGTGCCTTTTGGGTATTGTAAAAACTGCCCCAGTCCAAAAAGGGACATGGGTGTCAACCAAGGAATGAATTTATGGTTCCCCATCCATTGATTCAAATTGCATTTGAAGAGTCAGGAAGAATAGGTAGACTGTTCCAGAGAAGGGGTAATCTCGGAGGCACATAATTTGTCCCTCCAGCAAGTTTAGTTCACTTTGCAGGCTAGGTTTAGATCCTTGGATCTGGCAATTCTCATGCATTTTGTTTTCCAAATATGTAACCGCTCAGTCAGGACTGAATCTGAGAACGCATTATAGGTTAGGTATAGATTAGCCCTTATCATTCGGTAGGAGACCAAGTAAAGGTTTCTGGCTTTTAGGTGATCTGCATAGGACATGTTTACACCCTGTATTCTTTTTTGTAAAGAATCTCTGAGGCCACTCCAGTTATTGCAAATGTCTGGTCAGATAAATGACGAAAAATGCATTGTACCAATTACAGGTCTGATGAGGGCCAAATGTAGTGGAGGTTCCTCCTTGGATCTGGATGCAGGATCCTTACTTCCTAAGCTGTGCCACGTAGGACTTCCATACCTAACTCACTCACCACTGGGTCCACTCTTGGGATGTGCTATTAATCGAATTTCCATGGATATTCGACTTCCCGAAGTGTGTAATTATTCACGCATACACTTGCATGTGCGCACACATGGACATTTTTTGCGCATTTTTATGCCATGGCTCTGGCACCCATTTATTGGAGTCAGACCTTCCTGAAGGATGTGTCGTTGGGGGATTCAGTGATTGGCCCTAAATTGCAGTAATCAGCAGACTTGGTCAGTCAAAGGCAGTCTACATTAGCTTAGACTTCAGTGAAGTATATTTTGAACGGGAGGTCAACACTTGAGCCCTGTATTACACCACTAGTAACTGGACTCTGGCTGGATCTGGATTTCCTTTCTAACGTGTCCTTCCATGAGTCAATTGGCTATCCATCTGGTCACGTAGGAATTTATGTCCAATTTTGTTTGGAGATTTCTCATGTCATTGTTTATCAGGTTCATGATTATTCTTTCCATGGCCTTGGATATAGTCAGACTTATGGGTTTTGGTCTGTTAATGGTCATCCTTCTGCATAAAGGAAGACCATGTCTGTCCCCCACTCCCCAGGGACAAAGCCTATCTGGAGGCTGTGATTAGAGATCTTAGTGGGCCTGACAGGTAATCTTTCACAGTATTTACAAGGCATCTTGGGATATTGTCGTCATCCATTTGAGGGTGTGTGATTTAGCTTTTAGAGTGTGCAGTGATGAACCTGTTCTTTTGTGATGACTAGTAGAGGAATGGTGGAGAGTATTTCCTGGGGGGGTGTTACCGGAAGTGAATGGCTGAAATTCAAGTTGAATTTATTGGCCAGCAGATTTGCTATATCTTCTGGCTTGGGTGTAGGTAGTGCCGTCTGCACCTAAATCTTCAAATTGTTGGGTGTTGCCCTTAAGAGTGAAGACGTAACCATAAGGCATTTTATTTGCTTGAGAGGGTATTTTTACCTCAAAGTTTGCAACTAGTCCCCGATTTGCTTTTTGTCCTTGTGCACATCCTGTCCTACTTCTGGAAATTTATTTTGCTGTACAATCTATCTGCATCAGTGTCCACCAGGGTGGCTTGATTTTGCAGTTATGACATATAGGTTTATTTTGGTCTGGTACTGACACTTTTTTTTTCTATGTTTATATGGTTCTACAGTGTTATTGTGTACACCTCTACATAAGCCTCCATGCTTGGAAATTATGCGGTGGTGGTGCTGCGGTAGCGTTGTTGCCTCACAGTAAGACGCTGTCCGGTTCGAGTCTCCGCCAGAGCGTCTTCTGCGTGGAGACATGCGTGAATGGGCGTATCTTTGTTGAAGGTTGTGCTTCAGGCCTGGCAAGCCATTACGTAAAAATCAACTGCCAATCATTAGCGGACTGGAGTTCTGCTGTGGCAACCCCTAACTGGGAAAAGCCGAACAGCACAATCAATCACTTAATAGGAGGTAGTTTGCCTTAGAAAAGTTCTTTAAAGGTTCTGAGATTAGATGAGGTTTCTAGGTTTCCAGCTTTATATTTATTTTAAAGGAGTCTGCTTTGTGAGCCAATCCAACCATTGAGGATATTACACTTGAGGGAGCATTGCACCCCCTTGTTTTTGAGTAATAAGTCTTGGATATTTTGTGCACCTAGTGGAAATGCAGACTAGTTGTTCAGGGCATTTGCATTGACAAAGTCTAGAAATCTTTGAGCCTGCATTGTTAGTAGTCCTGTAAGCTTTTACAGTTAATGGATAGATAATCAAAATCGTCCATGAATATGGTGTTTAGCTTAATGGTAAGAGATTCTAGTACATTAGGTATGAGTTTCCTGGGTCATGGTGGGGAACCTTTAGTTATCAAGGATATGGTAAGGGATTGTACCTCTGGTTAGTTGGACATGGAGTAGCTGGAGTGTCGTATTGTTTGACCAGTCTTGAGGTGTGCTTGTCTTTTATATAGATAGATAACACCTCCAACGTTTGCCCTTTGGGTGGTCTGAATGTATGGAACGCATTATAGCTTTGCACTGCCTGGGTGCTTTCCATGGCTTTGAACCATGCCAGTAACTGCACAGACATCTGCATCCCCCAGGGTGAGAAGTGCTTCCAGGAAGTGTATTTTTTTGGTGAGACTCCTAGCATTGAACAGTAGTAATACTTTTGTGGCATCCATTCTTGGATAAATTAGAATGCTGCTCAACGCTAGACTTATTCCAGCCTGCAACCTATTCTGAGAGCTCAATCATGTCTCTCTTCATATTGTCTGGGGGGGGGGGGGTTATGTCTCAGATTGTATATGGATTATGACTAGGGTCGCACTCCTATTTTTGGTTTAGTGACCTGACTGCTTGCGTAATCTGGTGAATCCTGTCCCCTGACGCATAACTAACTGTGACCTAATCCTTGTCACCGCAATGAATATCGGTGTGTCTCAGTGGAGTCGTCTGTGACCAAAATATTGAGATGTGTGGTGTTACGCCTGATGGGCTCAGCAGTTCAGACACTATGTGGAGACATTTTTATATATTGTGGTAGGAATTGTGCACGTTGAATTGCTGAGGTCAGCGTTTGGGAGGCCTTTGAGGTTTGGGTAGCTTTACATGTGAGTACCTCTGCATATGTGGGTCTGTGTGTCTGGTCCCTGGTTAGTGTGGTGAGTGTTTTGTGTGTGTGTTTCTGGTAATCTGTTTTGATTTGCAGCTGTGTGTGTGAGTCCTGCCTGCAGGGATATTGTGTAATTACATGTCTCGTGTACTTGTCTTTTGCCTGTTCCAGAATTAAGTAGTTGTCAGTAAACATGAGATAATAGCTACATTGCTCAGTATGCCCATGTCCACCAAGCTGGCACAAAGACTTCGTTTCTGATGAAGTCTTTGTGATGAATAGTGAATAATAAAGGTGCAACTGCGCTAAAACAATTACATTTTTTTGACTGGTAGTCTCTGTACTTTCCAGTGGTTTTTTTGGTTAGTGTTTGTTTTTTTTTTTACACACTGGTCTTTGGGAGTTGCTTGTTTTTGGGTTAAATGCATAATCCAGAATTGTATAAGGACCAATTGGACAGTACAGGGGCATGGATGATGTGAAAAAGTACACTTGTGACATAGAGGACAAAGCTAGCAGTAAAGAAACTTTTTGAAATTTAAGTTTTATGTACCTTTAAGCTTGTTAATTTTGATAATTTAATGTTCCTTTGCCATTAACAGAAAGGCGAAGATACTGACATTTGTGCAGTCACAGAAACCTGGTTCAAAGCTGTGGAGAGCACCCAAACTCTACCAGTTTACTCATCCTGTCATACATTAAAACCCCAAACTGTGGGCAGCAAAGCAAAAGGATGTGGAATTGCAGTGTATATTAAAGATGTACACACCTCCATGCTGGTCAGACAGTATGATTACACCGGAGATGCTCCAGGTGCAGTTAACCAAAGACCTCTGTTCAAATCATAGGTAGCTACAGGTCCCCAACTTTGACTCAAGATGCCCACTCCACCTATCTGAACCTCTTCAGATCTATCAGAATTCAACCTTTTTACCCTGATCCTGGGTGACCTTAACTATCCAACTGTAGATTAGAAGAACTACTCATGCCAAAATACAAATGCGTAGAGATTCCTTGATTTTCGTCAGTGCAGATGCCTTGGACCAGCTGGTTGACATCCCCACGAGAGGTGATGTCCTGGACTTGGTATTAACTGACAGGAGTAACCACTGCAGCATCCTACAGTGTCATCTTTACTAAGATCTGACCACGGAGGTCGCTTTCAAAGTCCCCATCTCCTCTGCCCCCCCAAGCTAGGGTCAAACAAACTTCTTCAAAGCTGATTACAGCCTCCTTAGAGAAGGAATAAACAGTTTCACAGTCCCCTCGCCCTCCATAGGAGCTGGCACACATGTCCAAACCTACTCCAAAGTACTATATGAGCATTTATAGAGTTGCATGGAATTGGGAATACCCGACAGGGCAATATCATCCTCCTAATGGAAGAGTAAACCTGTCTGGTGGATATCCTCAATAAATAAACTCTCTAATAAAAGGAAACAAATGCTGTCCAGGAGTAAGGTGGAACAGGTGCCTAATTGGAAGTAGCATCTCCTTATTTGCTTGTTCAGGCCAAGAAGAGCACTAGTGAAATCCTCCAAAGCAAACTTGTATCCAGAATGGCCACATCTACTAAAGACACTCATAAGGCCTTCTTCACATATAGTGAATATGAAAAGTTTACACACCCCTGTTTAAAATACCAGGTTTTTGTGATATAAAAAAAGAGACCACAATAAATTAATTTCAAAACTTTTCCCACCTTTTAATGTGACCTATAACCTGTACAATTCAATTGAAAAACAAATCTGTTAGGGGAGAAATATAAAAAAATAAACATAAATATGCTGGTTGCATAAGTGTGCACACCCTTAAACTAATACTTTTGTTGAAGCTTTAATTACAGCATTCAGTCTTGAGTAGGAGTCCATCAGCATGACACAAATTCACGTGGCAATATTTGCCCACTCTTCCTTGCAAAAGTGCTCCAAATCTGTCAGGTTGTGAGGGCATATCTTGTGCACAGCCCTCTGGTCACTCCACATATTCTATTGGATTTAGGTCTGGACTCTGGCTGAGCCATTCCAAATCTTTTATTTTCTTCTGGTGAAGCCATTCTTTTGTTGATTTGGATATATGCTTGGGGTTATTGTCATGTTGAAAGGTGAATATCCTCTTCATCTTAAGCTTTCCAGCAGATGCCTGAAGGTTTTGGGCCAAATGTGACCTGGTATTTGGAACTGTTCTTAATTCCCTCCACCTTGACTAAAGCCCCAGTTCCAGCTGAAGAAAGGCAACCCCCAAACGTGATACTGCCACCACCATGCTTCGCCATGGGGATGGTGTTATTTTTGTGCCAAATGTACCTTTTGGAATTGTGCCCAAAAAGTTCAACCTTGGTCTCATCAGACCATAACACATTTTCCCATATGCTTTTGGGAGACTTGAATAATTGTTTTGCAAATTTTAGCTGGGCCTGGATGTTTTTCTGTGCAAGATGCATGTAATACACAAGTACTTGCCAGAAATTCATGCAGCTCCTTCAGTGTTGCTGTAGGTATCTTGGCAGCCTCCCTGACCAGTTTTCATCTTTTCTTTTCATCAATTTTGGGGTGATGTCCTGTTCTTTGCAATGTCACTATTGTCCCATATTTTCTCCACTTTTTGATGACTGTCTTCACATTCCATGGTATATCCAATGCTGTGGAAATTTTTTTTGTACTTTTTTCTCCTGACTGATACCTTTCAACAATGAGATCCCTTCTGATGCTTTGTAAGATCTCTGCGAACCATGGCTTTTGCTGCAGCAGGCAACTGAGTAAATGTCATGAAAATCCTACTAGGACAACTGAACTTTATTTGGGGTTAATCGGTGTCTCTCTCAAATTGATGGCAGGTGTGTACCCAAGAAGACTGAATGCTGTAATTTAAATCAAAAGGTGCTTCAACAAAGTATTAGTTTAAGGGTGTGCGCACTTGTGCAACCAGCATATTGTACATTTTTTTTAAAATATTTTTTCCCCTACCAGATTTGTTTTTCAATTGAGTTGTACAGGTTATAGGTCACGTTAAAAGTGGGAAAAGTTTTGAAATAAGTCTTTATCTGGCATTTTAATAGGAGTGTGTAAACTAATGAACTATTTATATCCACTGTATGTCCACAATCTCTCAAAGGAGCAGCTCTGATCTGCTCCAAATTGGTGGTCTCGGGACACCACAACCAACCTGCTGGCAGTTTCAGTGAAAACTTCATCCTTGTGCCCCCATTAGTAAATCGGGACATCCCTAGAACCTGCCTCCCCTTCCCTTATCTCTGGGTATCTAGTCATCATTGCCCTCTGAAAAGGCAAAAAATGCAGCCTCCATGAGACCCTATAACATCCCAGGTGCATCCTACACGAACTCTGGCAGGAACTTGCCACTGTATTCAACCAAAGCCTGCGTACTAGCATAATCTCAGCTGAGTGGAGGACAGCCACTGTCGTCCCTTTGCGCACAAAGGTGGAGCATCCATCGATCCAGGAAATTATAGACCCATCAGCCTAACGAGCCTGATCTATAAGGCTTTGGAACAGTCATCCATTGGCAGCCTTCAAACACTCAATCCCACACAGTTTGGTTTCGTCAAGGGGAGGTCATGCCTGTTCAAATTTCTTTGGACAATTTGTCTCCAAAGCCATGGACAAGAAGACTGTGCACACCACCTACATTTAACTAGTCAAAGCCTTCAATACTGTTACCCACTTGAGTATAATAAACTCTCTCAAGTAGGCATCAACCCATATGTTACCAGATGGGTAGCAAACTGGCTCGCGAATAGACCCACCTAGTCAAAATAGGGGAAGCCATCTCAAACATTAGACCCATTTGAAATATCAGGCCCATAACGGATGGTGTACCCCAGAGGTCTGTCTTTTGGGGGGGGGCTCTGTTTGGGATATACTTTTCTGAGGTTCAGGCCAAAACCAGTGGGCTGTGGCTGACCAGGTTTGCAGATGGACTGCAAGCTGGACACTGTCCTCATTTCCCCGAGTAGTGTGGACATCCCCCAAGAGGGTCTCCCCCAAACAAATGACTGGTGCCAGAAACATCAAGCTCCACTCGAGTAACCTGCACGAGCAACCTTATCCTGGTCTTTGACATCAATAGGACCTTATTGGCAGGACAGATTGTGTCCCAGAGACTCCCCCTATTGGGCACTGACTTGTTAGAACACTGGCTAAATTCTTGGCTAGGCTTGTAAGGACACCTGGGCCAACAGCCTAGTAACTTCCTATGGTAAGTAAAATAAAATGCAATAGCTTTTTCATCTTGGTGTGTTTTGTTTTTTTTTTTTTTATTCTATTCTGCACTTCTGATGAAGTGCTTTATTAACTGTGTTGTAATGTAATTTCTTTTGGATTTGCCCATGTATGTTTTTCTTTCCTTATTTTCTCACGTAATGTTAGCATTACCTGTAATTTTAATTTTTATTTTCATTTAAAACTGAGCAGTAATATTTTATCATACAGTTGTAAGTCTTCCTATTTGAATATATGCTCTTGGTCATGTGTACAGAGAGGCTTTAGCCTTCTTTGGCTAAAGATACTGCCCCCATAACTACACATAAAACTGTTGTTTAAAGAGAATAAATCGAGTGAAACCTTAGTCTTATTGCTTCTTAGCCACAACGGATGAGTTGCAGTTTAGCTTAAACTGTTGATACATAAATTGGGATACATACTTACCCTAGGTATAAGTGAATTGTTACATTTACTGCAATTAATTCTATATGCAACTTTGAGAATTCGCTACATATAGCAAACGTGGGATGTTGGGTGGTCCAATCTCACCTTCATTTTTACATATGGGTTCGGAGCTGATCCTCTGCTCAGACTCTGCTGATTTTCAAGCTCGAAGACTTCTGGTTGGCTCGTTGCTAAGCAAGGTATCCCATGGTGCACCAGTGCAATCCCCAGATCTCGTTTGCCGCGTTGACTAGTTCGGATGTGCTTCTCTTGGCTCTGGCTAAGTTTTTGCAAATTTTCATTATTCTAGTATCCTTTGCATAATTATTGAATATACATTATAGGACTTACCTTTGTCTTGTAGTTGTTAGTGGTATCCTGTGTACCAGTAGTTAGCCGCAATTGCACTTTTCCTAAGCCGTAAGTTTTGGTGGTTTCGCCCTTTTTTTCCTGTTATTTACAGTTAGGATTTACCTAAATTGCCTTGTGTGACTAGTATAGTAGTCTCCTGTATTCAGTAGTTAGACGCATTTGCTCTTTCTTGTCTAGAGAATTTTAGTTTGGCGAGTTCGCCGTTTTTAATCGGAAGAATATGTGGAGAGGGTAGTATTGAGACTCCTCTAAGTCGTCTGCCCTGCCTAAATTTTTGTTGCCTCCGACCCAGTCGGCCCTGGAGCCACTCCAACCAGTCTAGTCTCCATCCGTGATTCTTCCTCCGAGCTATGTTGGTTGTTCAGAGCCGGAGATGTTGCATTGGAGCAGAGTTCGGCTCCGACTCTCGTGTCCAGGGACTGAAGCTCTTCTTTTGGCGCGAGGGGGAGGTTTTGAATCTATCCGAGCCTTCCTCTCAGTGCGTCCGTCAGGGTGAGCTCGGACTCTGCATCTATCCTGGAGCCGATGGCTCTGGCTCCAGCACCATCCTTTGTCTCTTCGGTGCAGGGACTGTCTTTGGAGCCTGAGAGATCTGCTTTTGAGGTGATTTGAGTGTGCTTTCACAATCTACAGTCCCTGCCAGTGGTACAAGCACTCTTCTTCTTCCTTCCTCTTTCTTCCTCTTCCTCTTCTTCCTCTTCCTCTTCTTCCTCCTCCCCAGGGCTCCCACTTTGGTCTCTGTCCCTACTCTCTCCGGAGACAGCAGAAACCCACAGCCTCAGAGCCACTGGCTGATGGCCCCCTCTCTTCTGGGGCATCCCCAGAAGGTCCTTTTGAGGAGCCCCTGTGGAAGAGAGTGTGCAAGAGGAAGCATATTGACTCCCAGGATGAGTCTCTGACATCGGGCACTGACCTCAGAGTCGGAGGGGTCCCCTAAGTCCTCCTCTGAGGTCTCCTTTTTGGACATTCTAGAGATCCTTAAACAGAGGTGCGACTGGCCCACTGTCAACCCTTCTGATGAGGAGTTTGTGTATCTGAAGGCGTGTGTATCTGAAGGCTTTTGGGTCTCCACCCTCTGCCTCTCTTGGGGGGGGTGTCCACCTTTCGAGCTGATGGATCTAGTTGGTCGGAAGGTGTGGGATACTTCCAATGCCGTGGAGCTAGTACCTAGAAGACCAGATAAGTTCCTGTCTGCCCCTCCTGGAAAAGAATTCTTGTCTAAGGGTGTACCCGTAGATGCCATGGTGGTGGCAGCAGCCATGAAGGAGGAGTTGTCTTAGACTTCTTCCTCTGTACATCCGCCAAACATCCGCCAAACAAGGAGTCTCGACAGATGGACATATTTGGGAAGCGTGTATTTAGTTCAGCGGCCTTTACACTTCGATCCCTGAACTACCTTACCCATTTCACGAGGATGCAGAGGGATCTCCTCAAGGAGTTAGGAGATTCCATACAGGATGCTTGTCCTGAGAGAGTTCGGCTAGGATCTCTGCTCAGTTGTTCACCCTAAATTCCATAGTTAACTCCTCCATGCGGCTGATGGAGCGAGCAGAGCAGCGGGTTCAGGAGTTGCCCTTAGGTGCCACTCCTGGATGCACTTGTGTAATTTTGCAGAGCCGTTTAAGTCCACCTTCAGCAACGTCCCATTTGATGATTCCTCCTTGTTTGGTTCCAAGGTGAAAGATGCACGCACTCGGTGTGAACAGGAAGGAAAGACAGTCTCTGCTGTGGGAGTCCATTTTACCATCCCCTCTCGACCATACCCCAAAGGTCAAAGGGGAGGTAAGATGTGGTTCAAAAAGTCCCAGAGGGCTTTTCCAGAGAGAGGGTGAATCCTCCTTCAGAGGAGGAGGAAATGGTAGACGTAGCCCTAGAGGCAGGGGCGGTCCGCAATATCAGCAAGGCCGTCGTTCCTTTCGGACGGCCTTATCAGCGCTCCTGATGTGGGCCCAACTGCATTTCTGTGGGGCCAGTCGGGGGTCGCATCTCTTTGTATCCAGAAGCCTGGCTAAATTTAACCCAAGACAAGTGGGTACAAAAAGTTGTTACCAGAGGATATATCCTACCCTTTTCCCTTCCACCGTTTTGTTCCCAAGAAGATCCCAGATGTTCCACCCAGTCACAGGGGTCAGGCAACTGTGGAGATGAACAAGTTGCTCTCTAAGAGAATCATCCAGCCTGTGCCAGCAGACCAGATAGGATCCGGAACTTACTCCAGGTTCTTTTTAGTCCCAAAACTAACCGGGGACTGGAGGCCAATATTGGACCTCAGCAGATTTAAATAAATTCGTGAAAAAGGACCAGATGTTAAGTTGTCAATCTCGCCTTCATTCTTGCTTGATGGGTTCGGAGCCGATCCCTCGGCTCCGACTCGGCACTTGCTAAGCTCGAGAGTCACTTTTACCAGCTCGAGGCAGCCCCATATCCCATGATGCAAGGCGGTAAGTACCCAGATCTCGTTTGCCGCTTCGCTTATGAGGTCCTCCTTTTACCAGCTCCTGGTAAGTGATTCACTATTTTGATATTTAAGCCCCTTTTTGCTAAAAACCCTTTAATTTTTAGTTTTAAGTTAATTATATAGATTTTCTGACAGAAAATCCCTGTCTCTACTAATTTTTTTTAGTCAAACTTTACCCATCCCATCCCCCCCCTGTTAGGGTGTGTGTGTTGTTTTTTTCTAGTAATACCTTTTTGGTATTTTATTTAATTTTAATTCTTGACTGGTGTGTGTGTGTGTTGTGAAACACCATGTCAAAGGAGAGGGTCTCAGGCTTTAAGAAGTGTGACTCGTGCTGTCAGAAGATGTCTCTGACAGACGGTCACACTTCTTGCCTGTATTGCCTGGGGCCTCTTCACCTGCAGGACTCCTGTGCTATTTGTCATTCCTTCAGCCAGAGAGTCCTGCAGGAAAGACGAAACAAGCTGATACTTAGGGGCCTTCTTAAGCCGGAGGGCTCTCCGGCTAAGTCGGCTCCATCTAAATCAGCCAAATCTTCCAAGGCCCAGGCTTCTGTGTCTAAGCCTGCGGCCTCGGCTCCGACTCGTTCTGAGTCGAGATCGGCTCCGGCTGGAGCCGATTCTGGCTTAACTAAGCCTTTGGCACCGATGGCTATCGGTGCCGATTCTGCATCGACCACTTCGGTGTCTGCTCCGATCGGTTCCGACCACCATGTGGCACAGGCATCGGTATCGGCTCCGACACCGTTACTTTTGTGGCTGTATCGGCTCCAGCTGGAGCCGATGCATCGAGGCTTCCTGTCGGCTCCGATAAGTCTTCGGCTCCGACAGGATCTATAGTATCGGTTCCGATGGCTCATTCCAGGAAGAGGTCAAGGTCTCCTTCCTTGGAGCCGATACTTTCGGCTCCGGCTTCACCTCTCCTTTCGGAACGGAGCCATCGGAGCCGATCTTCAAGGTCATCCAGACTTTCAGACCATGACCTAGAGAGAGTGGTCAGCAGATTACTTAAGTCACAGGTACTGGCCCAAATGTTACATAGTCCGTCTCAACAGACGACTGTTGGTCCACACCCCGTTACAGTTCCTCCTTCAACTCTACCCCAGAGCTTGGAGTTGGAGTCTTCGGGAATGATTACTGCTACGGCTGGAGGACAGATACCCCCTTCTGTTCCTTCAGCCTCTACTCTTATCTCCTCTTCGAGACCTTCCTTAGAGGGATTCGGTGGTCGGGCTTCCATGGTCTACTCCGAGGGGGTGAGTGGCATCGGACCCTTGTCCGAACCCGCTCTTCCCCTTGGAGCCTCGGCCTTGGTGAGCTCGGCTCCGACATCTGCCTCGGAGACTTCCCTTCGGTGGTCCCTGGAGTTCCTAGTTCTTCGGAACGGGTTCTCTCGGACCTGCCTGGGAGGGAGCATTCGAGGTGATGAAGAGTGTGCTGGCCACTGGTATCAGTCAGCAGTCTGTTCCCGTAGCTCCTCCCTCTATAGTGCCTGTTGACATCTCTGCCACTTCTCTTGCTACAGGACCCAGAGATCCTCCGCCTCAGGTTTCCCCATTGGGAATTTCCCCTCTTCCGAGGATTCTCCTGATGTTTCGGGAGATCCTCCTAGGAAGAGGACTTGTAAGAGGAAACATGTAGACTCCCGAGTCTGTCACTTGGATACTGACTTTGATGAGTCAGAGGGATCCCCTAGATCCCCTCTGAGGATGTCTCCTTCTCAGACATCCTAGAACTCCTTAAACAGAGGGAAACTGGCCCACCAACAATCCCTCTGAGGATGAGTCAGTATACCTAGAGGCGTTTGGATCTCGGCCCTCCACCTCCTGGGTGTCTCCGCCTTTCGACCCCCTTATGCAGGTTATTGCCCGAAAGGCGTGGGCAGCTCCTGACTCTGTAGAGCCAGTCCCTAGGAGGCCTTCAAAATTTATCACTGCCCCGGGTGACAAGCAATTCCTCACTAAGGGTGTCCCTGCTGATGCCATGGTGGTGGCTGCGGCCACCAAGAAGGAACTTGCAGATCCTTCTGTACCCGTCCATCCTCCTAATAAGGACTCTAGGACCATGGATAGGCAGTGGCGGATGTTTTCCTCAGCGACCTTTGCTATGCGTTCGCTGAATTACCTATGTCACTTCACCAGACTCCAGAGGGATATCCTTAAGGAGCTGGGTGAAGTAGTACAGGATCCTACAGCTGCAGGAGCTCAAGAAAAGATTGCTTCGCAGCTAGGAACCCTTAATTCCATTGCAAACTCCTCCATGCGGCTAATATCTTATGCTGCTGATGGAGCGAGTAGAGCCGCAGGTACAGGTGTGGCTCTTAGACGCCAAGCCTGGATGCGGCTATGTGATTTTGCAGATCCCTTCAAGGCGTCCTTCACAAATTCTCCCTTTGATGGGTCAGCTTTGTTTGGCCCTCAGGTGAAGGAAACTTTGACCAGGTGTGAACAGGACGGCAAGACTCTTTCTGCTGTGGGAGTCCGTTTTCCACCCCTTCTAGACCTTATCCCAAAGGACAGAAAGGTGGAAAATGTGGTTCCGTAAATCCCAAGGAGTCACACCGTTCACGTGGTCAGTTTACCCCTAGAGGCAGAGGGGTAACAACAACAGGCCGCTCTAGAGGCAGAGGGGTCCAAAAACCAGGGAAACAGAGAGCCTCTCTCTGACAAGCCCTTTCAGCATCCCTGAGATGTTGCCCGGCTGTCCCTCCTTGGAGGCAGTCGGGAAGATTATCACTGTACCCAGAAGCCTGGCATTCCCTCACTCAAGACAAATGGGTACAGTCGATCATATCCAAGGGTTACATAATTCCTTTCGAGGAAAGTCCTTTCCCCTCAAATTCCCTTCCAGATGTACCACCCGGTCTAAGGGAAATTGCAGAGTTAGAAGTCTCAAAACTACTGCAAAAAAGAGCCATTCAGCCAGTTACAACAGACCATTCAGAGCCGGAATCTACTCAAGGTTCTTTTTGGTCCCCAAAAAGACGGGAGACTGGAGACCAATATTGCATCTCAGCAGACTCAACAAGTCTGTCAGGAAGACAAGATTCCGAATGGTCACTCTTCAGTCAATTCTGCCCTTCTTACAGAAGGACAACTGGATGTGCTCAATAGATCTTCAGGATGCGTACTATCACATCAAAATTCACAGACGCTCCAGGAGATTTCTCCGCTTTCGGCTGGGGTCCAGTCATTTCCAGTTCAGAGCCCTGCCCTTTGGTCTCACTACAGCCCCCAGAGTGTTCACCAAATGCATGGCAGTGGTCACGGCTCACCTGAGACGTCAAGGATTCCAGGTGTTTCCGTATCTCGACGACTGGCTCCTGTCAGCCACCACCAGGCATCAGCTTGTACAAGCCAGGGATTACACAATAAATCGTTGTTCTCATTTGGGCATCTCGATCAACTTCGAAAAGTCTTCCTTATCGCCCTGCCAGTCTATTACCTTCATAGGCGCAAACTTAAACACTGTTCGGATGTCAGCTACCCTTACAGATCAAAGAGTTTCAGACATTCAGAGTCATGTCAGGATCATTCTGGCCAACAAAGTACAGGCCAGAATGGTTCTAAAGGTGTTAGGTCTCATGGCTGCAGCCATTACTCTTCTTCCCCTGGCTCGATTCTACATGTGCCTTCTTCAGTGGATGCTGTTCACACAATGGTCATACCAACAACTTCCAATGCGTCACCAGATTCTGGTGACACAGACTTGCAAAGAGCATCTTGCTTGGTGGATCACATCTCCTCAGGTTCACCAAGGCAGGTACTTTGTACCCCCATCCCCGATAGCCACTGTCACCACGGATGCCTCCCTGATCGGGTGGGGGGGGTCATTATCAGGGCAGGATGGTTCATGGGACGTGGCAGCCGTTCGAGTACCATCTGCACATAAATGTCCTGGAGATGAGAGCAGTGCTTTTAACGTTGCAAGCCCTCAACGACTTTCTTCCCGTAGGGACAATTGCAGTCCACACAGACAACATGTCTGTAGTTTGGTATATCAACAAACAGGGCGGAACCAAGTCCTACCCCTTGTGTCGAGAAGAGCTCAGACTATGGCAATGGGCGATCTCCTCTCATCGGTTTCTGGTAGCAACGCATATCCCTGGGAAAACCAACATTGTAGCGGACAGGTTGAGCAGAGCTATTCTCATGCCTCACGAGTGGTCTCTCAAGCAATCTATAGCGGAAGAGATTTTTCTGGAATGGGGTCATCCATGTTGCGATCTTTTTGCTACTCCCCAAAACAGCAAATGTCCAGACTTCTTCTGCCTCTTCCCTCTATCAGGCCATCCCCCCAGAGACGCTCTGACCCAGGATTGGCCCCAGGGACTTCTTTATGCCTTCCCTCCATTTCCTCTGATCCCTCAGGTTATCCAGAAAGCTACCGTTTTGAGAGCCAAATTGATTCTCATTGCCCCTTACTGGCCTCGACAAGTTTGGTTCCCGTTCCTCCATCATCACCTTTTGGTGCAGCCATGGCATCTGGACCCAGTGCCAGATCTTCTGATTCACCAATCGGGTCAGCTGCACCGGTCAATCCCTTCTCTCAACCTCACAGCATGGTTGCTCCACTTCCTTCCTTAGCCAGGCTTCCTTTGATCTCTAACCCAGTTAGAGACATCATAGTAACCGCTAAAATCCTCTACCAGGAGGATTTATACAAGCAAATGGAAACGTTTCTCTTATTGGGCTAAGGCCAAGAATATTGATCCTTTTACTGCCCCTGTTCAGGCAGTCCTGGACTTCTTAGCAGAGATTTTTCATGCAGGCTCCTCTTCTTCCAGTCAGAGTTCAATTGGCTGCTATTTCCAATTTTCATGTCGGGATAGCAGATCATAATATTATGTCCCATAGGCTCTGCAGGGCCTTCTTGAAAGGAATTTTCCTACTAAAGCCTCCAATCAGGAATCCTCCTCCTCAGTGGGATCTAAATTTAGTGCTGACATCCTTGATTCTTCCCCCCTTCGAGCCAGCTGTTTCTTGTTCCCTGAAATATCTTTCTTGGAAAACTTTATTCCTAGTGGCTATTACATCGGCCAGGAGGGTGTCTGAACTTCATGCTCTTCGGTTCGACCCCTATTTGGTTTTTCACAAAGACAGAGTATCTTTGAGAACTAACCCAACCTTTTTGCCTAAGGTCGCTTCAAAGAACAATTTGAATCAATCCATTGATCTCCTGTATTTTTCCCTAACTATTCAGATAGAGCTGAACAAAAGCTACATTATCTTGATGTCCACCGTCAACTTAGATATTATTTGGACAGAACAAAAAAATTAGAAAATCTGATCAACTTTTTGTTTCCTATGCGGATAATAAAAAGGCCTTCCTGTTTCTAAAGTGACTTTGTCTAGATGGCTTTCTTCGGTCATCTCTGAAATTTATCTGCTCAGGGGAAAACAGCTGTGCTCAAAACCTAAAGCACATTCAACTAGGAGCTTAGCTACTTCTACAGCTTTTCAAGCTAGACTTCCTTTAGACACTATTTGTGCAGCGGCCACTTGGGCCACTCCTCACACTTTTGTTTCCCATTACAAATTGGACTTGGCCTCCAGGGACAGAGCCAGTTTTGGCTCTACAGTCCTCAAGAGTTTGTTCCATTGAGCCACCCAGGATAGAGGTGCTAGGGACGCGGTCCCATCAAGCAAGAATGAAGGCGAGATTGACAACTTAACATTAAGAAGTTATGTACCTACCATAACGTTCCATGTTAGTTGTCTTCTCGCCTTCTTTCTTGCGACCCTCCCTCCTTCCCCCTGGCCTGGACAGACCTTGTTATAAGAAACTGTTATGCTGAAGACCATTCAGACCTGGTCCTTCTTCCATCTGTAAGTTTTTCTTTCTTCCTTTTGGAAGTATTTTATGCTTGGTGCTATTGCCCTTTGTCATCAAACGAGATCTGGGTACTTACCGCCTTGCATCATGGGATATGGGGCTGCCTCGAGCTGGTAAAAGTGACTCTCGAGCTTAGCAAGTGCAGAGTCGGAGCCGAGGGATCGGCTCCGAACCCATCAAGCAAGAAAGAAGGCGAGAGAAGACGACTAACATGGAACGTTATGGTAGGTACATAACTTCTTATTTCGGATGGTAACACTGCAGTCTATACTCCCAATGTTAGGGAAAGACTATTGGATGTGCTGTCTTGATCTCCAAGATGCCTAGTACCATATAAAAATGGACAAGGCATCAAGGAGGTATCTGAGCTTCAGTTTCATGCTCTGCCCTTTGGTCTCACCACTGCCCCCGGGGTATTCACCAAATGCATGGCAGTAATGACAGCTCACCTGAGACGTCAGGGATTCCAAGTGTTTCTGTATTTGGACGACTGGCTCCTGACCGCCCCCACCAGGCATCTACTTCCACTTCTCCAAAACAGGGACATCACCATCCAGCTTTGTGCTCAACTAGGGATCTCCATAAATTGGGAAAAATCTGCATTACTACCCTCACAATCGGCAATTTTTTTTTTTAATAGGTGCAGAGGTAGACAGTGGATATGACAGTTCGTCTTCCTGCCGAAAGAACACAAAACCTCATCTCACAAGTTTAGCGACTTCTCCCACTTCGGAAGGTCAAAGCAAAGTGGATTCTTCAACTTCTTGGAACGATGGCCTCAACCATTCTGTTAGTACCTCTAGCCAGGTTGCATATGAGAATCCTTCAATGGCTCCTGTTTTCCCAGTGGTCGTTCCAATACCTACCGCTGAATCACTCTATTTATTTTGCTGACAGAGTCCTGCAAAAAGGACCTTCGTTGGTGGATAGCCCCCAACAATTTGTTCACGGGAGCTCCCTTTGTGCCTGCCCAACCCGTTGCCGCTGTGACGATGGATGCCTCCCAGGTCGGGTGGGGGGCATTATTTGGGCAGGATCCACAGCACATGGCAAGAACACTAGGCTCATCTGCATATCAACGTTCTGGAGATGAGAGCGGTTCTGGAGATGAGAGCGGTGCTTCTGGCGTTGCAAGCACTTCAGGACTTTCTTCCTCCAGGGACGATTGCGAAACAATCGGACAACATGCTGGTTGTGTGGTATATCAACAAACTGGGTAATACCAGATCTTTAACAAACTGGGTAATACCAGATCTTACCCACTCTGTCCAGAGGCCATGCGAGTTTGGGAATGGACGATTTCTTCCCAATGCTTTCTGGTGGCAACGCACATTCCGGGGACAACCAATGTGATAGCAGACAAGCTGAGCCGGGCATTTCTGCTGCCCCACGAGTGGTCTCTGAAATGGGGAAATAGTGGAACAGATTTTCCTAAAATGGGGACAACCTTGCTGCGACCTTTTGTCCAGTCAATGCCAAGTGCAGCAGTTATTTTTCCCTAATTCCCCCTCCGGAGGAAGCACCCAGAGATGCTCTGGTACACGATTGGCCCACGGGACTTCTCTATGCCTTCCCTCCTTTTCCTCTAATCCCCAAAGTGATACAGAAAGTCAACCGACTGGGAAGCAAGTTGATCCTCATTGATCCTTACTGGCTTCATCCGGTCCGTTTTCCCTTCCTCGAGCCTCTTCTGGATTATCCTGGACCCAGTTCCAGATCTACTGATCCACATGTCGGGTTTGCTACACCCCCTCTCGCCACACCCTCAAATTGACAGCTTGGCTGATCCAGTTCCCCCTCTAGTCAGGCTTCATAATGTTTCATTATCAAGAGTCCCAGATTCTTTTATCCTCGCACAAACCTTCAACCAGAACGCTGTCTGACAGTAAGTGGAAAAGGTTTTCTATTTGGGCACAGAAAATGAATGTGGATCCTTAACACTGCTCCCGTTCCCATAATTATGGAATTCCTTTCGGAGCTTTTTCAGCAGGGATCTGCCGCAGCCACCATCAAAGTACAATTGGCTATTTCAGTTTTATTTGGGATCTCCAAATGTTAACCTTATGTCTCCTAAGTTATGTAAAACCTCCTTGAGAGGAGCCACCTTGCTGAGACTACCTTTACAGGAACCTGTGGCTTCTTGGGACTTAAATTTTGTGTTGTCCAAACTAACATCCCCTCCTTTTGAACAGTCTCATCCAGCTTCCTTAAAGTACTTGTCTTGGAAGACTGTTTTTGGTAACTTATTACATCAGCCAGACGTGTTTCTGAGCTACATGCCCTGTCTATTAAACCACCTTATTTAGTTTCTCATAAAGAGAGGGTTTCTTTACGTACCAATCCTTCGTTTGTCCCCAAAGTTTGCTCTTCTGCCACATTGAACCAGTCTTTCCCAATCATAGCAATGCAGCAGAATACCGTTTTCAGCAGTTGGATATTCACAGACAGCTGCGTTTCTATTTGCAGTGGACCAAAGAATTTCTGAAGTCAGATCAGTTGGTTTCCTTTTCTGATTCCAGATTGGGTTTGCCAGTTTCTAAGGTGACATTTGTTTAACTGGATTTTGAGTTGCTTAGCTTTCATCTGCAGCTCGGAGGGCAGACTCTTACCCCCACAGGATCAAGGCTCACACTACCAGGTCTCTGTCTACCTCTGCAGCCTTCCAAGCCAGGGTACCAATTGATCATATCTGTGCAGCAGCTACATGGGCTACCCCTCACACCTTTATTATTCATTTATAAGTTGGATTTGGCTTCTAGGGATAGAGCATCCTTTGGCTCCATGGTGCTCAGGAGTATCTTCCAATGAGCCACCCAAGAATTAGGCGCTAGGGACGCTGTCCCATATGTAAAAATGAAGGTGAGACTGGGCTAACTAACATAAAGAAGTTATGTATTCACCATAACGTTCCATGTTGGTAGTCCATCTCGCCCTTCATTTTTACCAACCCTCCCTTCTGCCCCCATCCTGGAAGCTCTGGAGGTAATATTATAAATTTCTTGGTTGGCGACCCTTTTAGTATTGGTTTGTTTAAGGATTTCTCTCCATCTCTTTCTATCGCTAGTAAGCAGCAAACAAGATCTGGGGATTGCACTGGTGCACCATGGGATATCTGCTTAGCCACGAGCCAACCAGAAGTCTTCGAGCTTGAAAATCTGCTGAGTCGGAGCTGAGGATCGGCTCCAAACCCATTTGTAAAAATGAAGGGTGAGATGGACTACCAACATGGAATGTTATGGTGAGTACATAACTTCTTTTTTGATCCACACCCAGGCTATAAAGATTACTTTTTTCCTTATTTTTTTAAATAAATTCTGTCTTTTTGGTTATATATTTGTATAGTTATGGATAAATTTTATAACAAAATGTTGGTTATCTTTCTGTACTATTTACTATTTTCTTTTACAGTAGGTGGCATTACAGTGAGGCATAGTAAATTTAATTCAAGCATTATGAGTATCCTCTCACTTTCCAGAACCAATGGCTCTTGCTGTGCAGATATGGTGATTTGTATCTGAGATTTTATGTAAATCCAAATTAGTCAGATGTGAAAAATTACATATAATTCATTAGAGGCATCTACTATATTTTTATTTATACAGATTGTGTCATTATGCAGTCTATTTTTGCATAAAAATTAGATTCCTTTATGTTGACTTTATTGTATGGTTGCTAAAGTATATATTGGCATACTCCAAGGGAAGATGACATAAGCACATTTTATCAAAGATCAAATTAGAAAATCAGTTTTGCATTAATTCCCTTTGTAAAAAGGACTGGCACTTGAGCCCCCACCATGCCACTCAACTGTCCAGATTTTTGCTTCAAAATTTGTGTTCCTCTCAAACTTGTGTCTGAGGTTGTTGATTTTCATTCATTCATCACTGGGTAGTCTGTCCTGTCCTCAACTGAGTTGGCCTTATACCAAGCTCGCGCCAACCAAAAACCCTCAAGCTAAGCTTTTACCCATAACACCCTTCTCCCTGTTGCCTCGGATCTTGTTTGCTGCTTAGCTGTAAAGCTGTGTTCAAGCCAGCTCTTAGCCAAGTCTTATTTTTTGTATTTATAAGGCTTTCATATAAAATTTCCTCTAGTTTTTCCATTTTTTATACTTCATATAGTCTATCTCTAGTTTTTACCCTCTCTGTTTGACTTTCTGCTTGAATTTTCTCTCTACAAATTACCTTTGGGTAATCTTAGTACCATTGGTGAAACGTCCCTTTCTCCCTACCTACTGTGGTAGTCCTCAAAATACCATTGTTGGTATTTCACTTTTCCTTTTCTTTCTCAATATAAAAAAAAAAAATCCTATTTTTCCCTACTATTCTTTTCTTGTGACAGTTTGCTTTTGTTTTTTTTTTTTTTTTCCTTTTCAATATGTCTGAGAAGGGGACTTCAAGCAGTGTTTGAAAATGTCGCCGTAAAATGCCTAACAGTGACTGTCATGACGATTGTGTTTGTTATGGAGTTCCTCATCTCTCTGCAACCACCTTGCTCTATCTGCCAGGGGTTTAGCTCCCGTACTGTAAACGAAAAGAAATTAATCCTGAAGGGCCTTCTTAAGACTCCCTTTTCAGAGACTCTTTCTGCGTCAGAGGGCTCACCCCTCCTAGGAAAGAAGAAAAGAGCCGCACTTGGTTTCTTCTTCACCCTCTGGTGATAAGGAGAAACAGAGACCTAAAATACCAAATTTGTCTTAATCAGCTCCAGGCCTGCAACCAGTTCCTATGGCACAGACCTTGGTACAGTCAGCAAGAATAGTGTCTGCACTGACCCTGCCTAAATTAGGAATTTTAACTTCCACACCTACCTTGGCACAGAGTACTTCAATGGTGCCGAGCTTACCTGCAGTGCCTGTATCTATTATGTACACCCCCTCCTCACACGTCTCCAACCTCGAGACAGTGGTGCCGTTAGTGCAGCATGGACCCGATACTCCCAGACAGTGGATCCTTTCCTGGGGCAGGTATATAGCCCCTCTTTTAGAATGGCCAGAGTCCCCATCGTGGATATCCACAAGGAGCCTTCAGAACTAGGTGTGGTGCGCCTTGTGGGCCAGCTGCTGACAGCCAGTGAGATTCCTACACCTTCAAAGACTCAATTCCTCTTCGATGAAACTGATAAAACCAACAATGACAATACTAAGCGCTTTCTCCCTTTACAATATAGGGCATCTTCAGAGTAAAAACGAGAATGAACTGTTGTAACATTCATATAATGGTACTTGTACTTTGAAATGCACACGCCTCCAATGTGGTTAACCAATCACCCTATACAATTCATTAATTACTCTAGAAATTTAGCATCTAAAGTTTTATATAGTGAAAAAAACGTATTAAACTCCACTATAAATATTGAATGTATTTTGACTAAACAATACAAACTTATAATGAACAATAAATTGTATATATGTATGTATATATTGTCTGACTACATGTTGTATATTAAAACCTCTTCAAAAACTGAAGGACAGCCACACATGCTTTTATATATTCTGTTAGTATTATAAATAAATAAGCCAACAGAATAAAAGAACGACACTAATTATGTACACTATTATAAAACACTAAACTGTAACCAATATATAAATAAATACCAGGACACTGTGACAACAGCCAAATATGAAGCTACTGTAGTAAACAACCTACATTACTACTATAGAGCAGGTTGCATAATACATAATATTACGTAAAATAATGTAATTATAGTATAAAATATGAAAATGCATATAATTATATCCTTGAAACAAATATAAAATTAAAACTGATATTTAAATGTTAGTGTGACTGTAAAGATTGAATTAATTTAATGAATTTATAAATTTGATTATGTGTATTGTAAAGGTGAAATATATCAACCTTATATTGTACAAATTGATGGGTATCTTAATAACTTCTAAAAATTTTTAAAAAATTTTTTTAAAAAACCTACATGAATTTGAAAAACATTATATTTGAATGGACCTATATTTTAGTATACTAGAAATTGAAATATGTTCATTGATTCCTGGAAATTTAGAGGAGTCGAGCCTTAATTGCCAAAGACACTCCTTGACCTCCAAAAGTATCTTTGTATCCTCCCCTTTTTCGTTGTAGGGAATCCTGTCAATGACAAAAAATATAAATTTTTTGAAATTGATACATTCCAGGCTGTGCATATACAATGCATTTGTATTTTTTTTTTTGTTTCTAATGTCTCTAACATGTTCCAGTATCCTCAGTCTCAATTTTCTAATAGTCTTACCTACATAAAAAGTAGGACAACTAAGACAGGTCGCTAAATATATTACCATTTTTGTGTTGCAGTTGCAAAACCCTGGAAACCTAAGGGTCCTACCAAAATTGTGTACTGCAACATATGGACCATTGTTGATATATTTGCAAGTACTGCAACATCCACATTTGTTCATCTTTGAATTAGTGTATATATGTTGCTTTCCTGCTTTTTCCATTATTTCCTTTATGTTCATCCCTCTACTATATGTAAATGTTGCTTGGCTACCCACTGTTTTAACAATGTCAGTAGTGAATACTGTCCGCCAAGACTCCTCAATAATATTTTTAATGTCACCACTGTCGTCGTTAAATGATAATACCATAACATGCCTCATGGTGTTTGAATGAATTGTTTTTCTGTCCTTTAATAAACCGCCTTGAGGATCGGTTTATAGACGGTGTTTTTTATTTTTAACCTCACATTTAATACTGTGAAGAACATCATGTGGGTAACCTCTCTGTATAAACATATTTATTAACTTCATAATTTCCACCTCATAGAGATTATCATCACTTATAAGCCTGGAAAGCCTTACCATTTGGCCTTTCATTATGTTTTTCTTTTGAAAAAAAGGATGGCAACTCTTGAAATGCAGGAAAGAATTCGAACATGTTTTTTTGCGGTGTATATTAGATATTAAAACCTCCTTTTGTGGTGTTCTTGAAAATATATTTTTCCAATCAAAATGTTAGACTAGTTGAATACTTACCATGTTTAAAAAGAAAAAGTACTTTTATTCCACCCGTAAACCCCACTATATATTTATTTGAACAGTTATGTGAAACACGCATTAGAGGGTTCGTTAAGGTGGATAACAACAGATGTGACAATTTAACTTGATTGGCAGCTATATGAGTGGTTGATGGCAGGATTACTTAACAAGGACGAATATGACTATTTGTCTGTAGGATCTCCAGTTATTCCTTCCATCTTTGGAATACCTAAAATTCACAAAAATATGCACAACCCATCACTCCGCCCTATTGTTTCAGCGAGAGGTTCCAAGACTGAGACCATGGCTTCCTTTATTGATTATTATTGCAAAAATCTATTTAAGAACATTACACATGTTCTTGGGGACTCATGGCATTGTTTAGAAATTATTAGAAATACACCGGTCGAAGGTGAATTTTTAATGGTGACCATTGATGTGGTCAACCTGATGTTCATCGTGCATACAGCTGCAGTAATCACAGATGGGTTCTCTGCCGTCAGGTGGTCCCTCGGTCGCCCGAATTCCAAAGTCTAGGTCCGGCGTCGGTTGTTGTCGCTTTCTCTCCTGACGTCAGTGAGGCCGGAGTATATAAGACACAGCCGGCGCCATGTTCTTCAGTCTTTTTTGCCGCGCGGTGCCCGAAGCAGAAGCAGTTCGCAAGTGCTGGTCGGCCAGCTCCTGAATTATGGAAATATTGGAAACCGAAGTCTTCATTAAAGCCAAGTACCCCGTTGGGGAAACTTTTCTTGCCTCTGACCAATGTCAGAAAAAGTTAATAATTGTATTTCTTGTGGGAAGCAAATACCGCATAAGGATTTCCATTCCCTCTGCATACCTTGTTTAGGCCCAGACCACGACGTGTTAATAATTGTATTTCTTGTGAGAAGCAAATACCGCATAAGGATTTCCATTCCCTCTGCATACCTTGTTTAGGCCCAGACCACGACGTCTCAGGCTGTTGCTTTTGTGCTACCTTCAATAAACGCACTATTAAGCGTCGGGCGGAGTTCGCCCAACACTATTTTGGTAAAGCCTTTGATTATAAAATGTCGTCTGATACTCAGAGTACCGTTTTGTCCAAAAAACGCAAGGACAAAGACCGACACGCGAGGCCCCCGCCGACACCACGACAAGACAGGCTACACGTGGTCCGGTTCTCAGTGAGATGCCTTTGCAGTCCCTGACTACCGACGACACTCCTTTGGCGGTGTCCTCTGTACCTGAGATCGCTGGTACCTCGGCCCTTTCCCAGACTACAACCACCGAAGCCTTTGCTAATGTTGAGCCTACTAATGTGGACAGGTCCACTTCCACCCATGGTGTCTTTTAGACCCTCATCTTCTTTTTCTATTAAGGCCTTTACTAAATCCAAAGCAGCCAGGCATCCCAAGAGGCCTGTTGCACAGGGCCCATCTCCAGGTCCCATGCCTAAAAAACAGTTGATTAAAATGGCTGAGGATTTAATTACTCTTATCAGGGGTTCTCAACCCCCTCCAGACAAGAGACCCAGAGTGGAGGAAGATTCTCCCTCTTCTGATCAGGGATCCATTTTATCAGAACATTCTGATGTAGAGGAACACTCTTATTCCCCTTTTGAGGATTCGGATGCAGAGCAGTCCATTCCTTCTGTATCTCCTCCTGAGGATTTTTCCTTTGGGGAAACCTTGCACACTTTGAGGGAACACTTCCATTGGGAAGGCCAAGACTTTTCAGATTCCAAAAAAAGACTTGGGGAATTTCTTTTGTTACCTCAACACAGACCTCTGGCGATACCTCCTGTTTTGGACATACTTGATTATGTTTATTCGGAGGCTTGCCTTAACCCGGATTCTCTGCCTCCTGCACCAGTCAAACCTGATAGGTACTACAGAGTACCTAACTCTCACCAATTTCTCTTCAAAAGCCATAATGCTGACCCTGAAACCATTTCATAAGGCCCCAAGGGATTGAAGGCCTCCACTGCCAAGAATCCACTTCCTGCAGAAAGAGAGTAAAGATCTTTATAAAGGTGGGGAAAAAAGGTATATACCTCTGCCACCCTAGCCATGAGGGCCTTAAATTGTCAGTTTCATAAGCTTAAATATCAACAGTTCCTGTTATCACAATTAAGGAATAAAATGTCTCCACCTGAACAACCAAATTTGAAGGCGTTACAGGATATGATGCATAGTGCAGAGCAAGTGGGTAAACACACCTTACAATGTGGTTATGATGCCCTAGAGGCCTCAAGTAGAGCGGCTGCTACAGGATCAGTCATTCGCAGACATGCCTGGCTTGGGGAACAAAACTTGCCTGATCATGTGAAAGCTAAACTCCTAGATGCTCCTTTACAAAAGGATGTGCTGTTTGGTACTAATGCTGAGGAGATACTACGGAAAATGGAAGAAAAAGCCAAATCTATGCAAACTGTCAAAGTTTTTTTACAGGTCCAACCACCACGTTTTAGCAGAAATTGGCCTTCAAAAAACTGGTCCTTTCCAGCCACTGACGAGCCCCAAAGAGGTAGATACAGACGCACAAGGGGCAGAGGGCAATCACAAGGATCATATAGAGGCCGACAATGGCTAACTCCAGCACCAAGAGGTGGCGAAGACAGTGCACAACAATACAGGAAGCAAACCCAATCACTCCCTCATTTCCATGCCAAACATGTCTCAGCTGTCAGCACCTTTGGGAGGAAAGCTAGCATTATTTGCAAGCAATTGGCATATTGTCACAACAGACAAATGGATCCTGGACATTATAAACAGAGGCTACAAATTTCAATTCCACACTCTTCCAAAAATGAGAGGCATGCCAAACCTGCCACAAAATCAAAGGGCAGAGGCACAACTACAAATTTCCAAGCTCATAAGCATGAGAGCTATTGAAGAGGTAACTACTCACGAACAAGGTCAAGGTTTTTATTCAAGACTCTTTCTGGTACCAAGGAAAGGAACCGACTGGAGACCCATTTTGGACGTATCCATCCTAAACTCATTTCTACTCGTACCAAAATTCAAGATTCTCGCATTACAGCAGCTTCTTCCCATGCTGGGCAAGGAGTTTTGGCTGGTAACATTGGACCTCAAGGAGGCATACCTGCATGTCCCAATCAGACAAAGCTGCAGAAGATACCTCGGATTTCTTGCAGGTTCAATCCACTATCAGTTCTCTGCATTGCCCTTTGGCTTATCTACTGCGCCCAGAGTATTCACAAAGTGCCTGGCATCAGTGATTGCCTACTGCAGACTTCAAGGGATACAAATTTACCCTTACCTGGACGACTGCCTGATCCAAGCGGACAGCAAGCACATACTTCTGAAACATCTGGCATATGTGACACGGTTACTGCATTCTCTGGGATACACAATCAACAAAGAGAAATCAAGGCTAACACCATCTCAGAAAATAAATTTCCTGGGTGCCAACTTGGACACAAACACCCAGATGGCCTACCTTACGCCAGAAAAACAGGGGCAACTATCTCAGTACTTCAAAATACTAGCAAAATGTACCAGGCTTACTGCAAGGAAAATCCTGCAGGCTCTGGTATTCATGGCATCTTGCATTCTTTTAATCCCATGTGCAAAGGTGCATAAGGTGCATATGAGGAAACTTCAATGGTACCTAAAAAACCTATGGTCTCAACACAGTCACAGTTTGGAAACAATAATACCAATAATTCCATGTTTGCAAAAGGAATTTCTATGGTGGGCCCAAGCATGTCAAGCAAACACAGGCCTCCCATTCTGCAAGCCTCAAGCAAAGCAAGTCATCACAACAGACGCCTCAGATTACGCCTGGGGGGCGCACATGACGGACAGGTGCATTCAGGGCAAATGGTCCCAAAAGGAAAAGCACCTTCACATCAATCAAAAAGAAATGCTAGCAGTAATAAATGCAATTACAGCTTTCAAGGACTTCCTGCATCCAGGACAATTACTGATAAGAACAGACAACACCACAGTAATGTGGTACATAAACAAACAAGGAGGAACACATTCATACCCCTTGTGCAGACTAGCCATGACTCTCTGGAACTTGGCTCTGGAATGGCAAATCGAACTTCAAGCACAGTACTTGCCAGGATTGGAAAACACGCTGGCAGACAATCTAAGCAGAAATATGACAGATCCACACGAATGGAAGTTACATCCTCAGGTGTTTACAGAAATAATCCAAGCGTGGGGGAGGCCAGACATAGATCTTTTTGCCTCCCACAGGAATCGTCAATTGGAAAAAGTTCTGTTCGAGGACCTTTCATCCAAAGGCCTGGAGAGTGGACGCCTTTTCATTCAGTTGGACAGCATGGACAGTTTACGCATTCCCACCTCTGCCTCTTCTGCCCAAGGTGCTTTTGAAAGCAAGAGCAGACAGATCGAAGATGATACTGATTGCTCCAGATTGGCCAAGGCAACACTGGTACCCACTCCTGAGGAGCCTAACACATACTCCTCCCTGGTCCCTGCCTCTAATGCCTCTTCTGCTGACTCGGCACAGCTACAAAACTCTTCACAGTCAGCTGAAAACACTCAATCTCGCTGCATGGAAAATTCCTTAACACCACAACAGACCCTACTCTCCAAGGAGGTGCAGGATGTCATTTTGGAGGCCAGAAGGCCATCTACTAGAAAAGCTTACTCCAAAAATGGAAGCGGTTTTGCTCTTGGAATGAGAAAAAAGGCCAGGACCCTAGAAAACTGAACTTGCCTCAGGTATTACAGTATCTAGCTGA
The DNA here is from genome assembly GCF_019279795.1 of Protopterus annectens. NCBI lineage: Eukaryota > Metazoa > Chordata > Ceratodontiformes > Protopteridae > Protopterus > Protopterus annectens. The sequence continues at coordinate 243,133,103 of NC_056749.1, read as the reverse complement.
GCTGCTGAACAGTGGACTTTCATTTTCTTCCATAAAAATCCATGCCTCAGCCATTTCTGCAGAATTCAACATGAATCCTCCTTTATTTTCTCACCCACTCTTACGACAGTTCCTCCGAGGGGCTAAGAATATAAGACCACCAAGGAAACAACCAATACCAGCCTGGGATCTTAATTACATACTAGAAAAATTAACATTGCCTCCTTTTGAACCAGCTGCCTCAACAGATTTGCAATATTTGTCCTGGAAAACAGCCTTCCTTCTGGCTATCACTTCAGCTCGTAGTGTTTCGGAACTACAGGCCCTCATGGCAGTGCAGCCCTTTCTCATCTTCCATCAGGACAGGGTTTCCCTTCGTACCAACCCATCATTTATGCCTAAAGTGGTATCCAGGGTAGCTTTAAATCAAGCCATACACCTTCCTACCTTTTACCCCAATTCTCAAAACAAAGGGGAAAGGCTGCTACATTCTTTAGACATCCATAGGCAGCTACGTTACTATTTGGACAGAACAAAGTCCTTCAGGAAATCAGAACAACTCTTTGTGTCCTATGCTGTAGGGGCTCAAGGGAAGTCAGTTTCCAAACAGACTATTTCAAAGTGGATAGGTCACTGCATACGGTTTTGTTATTCCTATCATGGGAAATCTGTTCCTACAGGTATCGGATCGCACTCCACCAGGGCCACAGCCTTCCTCAGAGGAGTTCCTACCAAAGATATTTTGGAGGCAGCCACTTGGAGTTCTGTACATACCTTCACAAAACACTACCACCTGCCTTTATATTCCAGAACTAGAGCAGGCTTTGCCACTGCTGTGTTGCAGGGCATTCTGGCTCAACCCAGTTCCTCCTAGTACCTACCACCCTCTGTGTAGCTTTGGGACTCTACCCATCTGTGATTACTGCAGCTGTATGCACGATGAACATAGTACAGTTTTGTACCTACCATAAATGTAGATGTTCGAGTGCTAATACAGCTGCAGTACAGGTTTCCCTCCCTCCTTCCCCACTTGGTAAAGGCATGGGGCCTAACACCCTCTTCATACAACCTGACTGGGTTATCCTTCTATGGTTTATTTGCTTGCAACTACTGATTTTGGATTATATTGCATTGTTTGTTTATACATATAAACATAATTTATGTATTGCCTTCCTTCTGGGTGCACCTGACATTTGGGGCAAGAAAGACTGAAGAACATGGCGTCGGCTGTGTCTTGTATACTCCGGCCTCACTGACGTCAAGAGAGAAAGCGACAACAACCGACGCCGGACCTAGACTTTGGAATTCGGTCGACCGAGGGACCGCCTGACGGCAGAGAACCCATCTGTGATTATTGCAGCTGTATTAGCACTCTAACATCTACATTTATGGTAGGTACAAAACTGTACTTTCTCCATCATACCCAATGACAGGGGGCTAGAGATGTTCAACAATAGTTTGGTTAGATATAGTTCATTAGATATATCTAGAAGAAATTTGATTGTTGACTTGACTGAGATGGTATTAAATAATAATTGTTTTATTTGAATCTGAGTTTTTTAAGCAAACTACTGGTGTGGCGATGGGGGCCAAATGTGCCCCATCCTATGCCAATATAGTTTTGGTAGATTGGGAAACTAAAAGCATTCTAACAATGCCCTATTGGCAGAAAATTGCCCTGTATGTGCGATTTTTAGATGACACACTACTTTTTTGGAAGGGTACAGTTGAAGAAATACATGATTTCATGCATTATATGAATGAAGGATCTAATTTTTTAAAGTTTACCTACAAAATACACGAGGATCAATGTAATTATTTAGATATACTATTGATTAAGGACACAACAAAAGGAGGTTTAATATCTAATATACACCGCAAAAAAACATTTTCGAATTCTTTCCTGCATTTCAAGAGTTGCCATCCTTTTTTTCAAAAGAAAAACATAATGAAAGGCCAAATGGTAAGGCTTTCCAGGCTTATAAGTGATGATAATCTCTATGAGGTGGAAATTATGAAGTTAATAAATATGTTTATAGAGAGAGGTTACCCACATGATGTTCTTCACAGTATTAAATGTGAGGTTAAAAATAAAAGAAACACAGTCTATAAACCGATCCTCAAAGGCGGTTTATTAAAGGACAGAAAAACAATTCATTCAAACACCATGAGGCATGTTATGGTATTACCATTTAACGACGACAGTGGTGACATTAAAAATATTATTGATGAGTCTTGGCGGACAGTATTCACTACTGACATTGTTAAAACAGTGGGTAGCCAAGCGACATTTACATATAGTAGAGGGATGAACATAAAGGAAATAATGGAAAGCAGGAAAGCAACATGTATACACTAATTCAAAGATGAACAAATGTGGATGTTGCAGTACTTGCAAATATATTAACAATGGTCCATATGTTGCAGTACACAATTTTGGTAGGACCCTTGGGTGTCCAGGGTTTTGCAACTGCAACACAAAAATGGTAATATATTTAGCGACCTGTCTTAGTTGTCCTACTTTTTATGTAGGTAAGACTATTAGAAAATTGAGACTGAGGATACTGGAACATGTTAGAGACATTAGAAACAAAAAAAACTACAAATACATTGTATATGCACAGCCTGGAATGTATCAATTTCAAAAAATTTATATTTTTTGTCATTGACAGGATTCCGTACAACGAAAAAGGGGGGGGGATGCAAAGATACTTTTAGAGGTCAAGGAGTATCTTTGGCAATTAAGGCTTGACGCCTCTAAATTTCCAGGCATCAATGAACATATTTCAATTTCTAGTATACTAAAATATAAGTCCATTCAAATATAATGTTTTTCAAATTCATGTAGATTTTTTTTAAAAATTTTTAGAAGTTAAGATACCTATCAATTTGTACAATATAAGGTTGATATATTTCACCTTTACAATATACATTATAATCAAATTTATAAATTCATTAAATTCAATCTTTACATTCACACTAACATTTAAATATCGGTTTTAATTTTATATTTGTTTCAAGGATATAATTATATGCATTTTCATATTTTATACTATAATTACATTATTTTACGTAATATTATGTATTGTTATGTAAAATGCTCTAGTAGTAATGTAGGTTGTTTACTATAGTAGCTTCATATTTGGCTGTTGTCGCAGTGTCCTGGTATTTATTTATATATATATTGGTTACAGTTTAGTGTTTTATAATAGTGTACATATTTAGTGTCGTTCTTTTATTCTGTTGGCTTATTTATTTATAATACTAACAGAATATATAAAAGCATGTGTGGCTGTCCTTCAGTTTTTGAAGAGGTTTTAATATACAACATGTAGTCGGACAATATATACATACATATATACAATTTATTGTTCATTATAAGTTTGTATTTAGTCAAAATACATTCAATATTTATAGTTGAGTTTAATACGTTTTTTTTCACTATATAACTTTAGATGCTAAATTTCTAGAGTAATTAATGAATTGTATAGGGTGATTGGTTAACCACATCGGGGGCGTGTGCCTTTCAAAGTATAAGTACCATTATATGAATGTTACAACAGTTCATTCTCGTTTTTACTCTGAAGATGCCCTATATTGTAAAGGGAGAAAGCGCTTGGTATTGTCATTGTTGGTTTTATCAGTTTCATTAAAGGGGTTGTGACTGTCTACCCTGGTTCAGTTTTTTGTTATCAATTCCTCTTTGGACTTGAATATAGCTCCACAGACTCCATCTTATTCTCCTCCTTCGACACACACACCCATTTCAGCCCCCATATCTTTAGTGTCACTAGTGGCTCTCACTCTGGCTCCAGAGCTGTCCTCTTGGCCTTCAGTTCGCTCAGTGCCAGGTCTTCTCAGGTCCAGGATTGGGCTATGGGTTTCATGGTGCCAGGTACGGTTCCGAGCCTTACTGCAGTGCTGTTCATGGTGCCGGGAGTCCTGTCTGTACTGATCCCTCTTTAGGCTCCATCCTTGGGAGCGGGCTCGACAGAGCAAGGTGTGACCCTGGTTCTGAGGTTGTCTTCCTCCGTTCCGGGCTCCCATGCTTCTTGGGCAGGCCTCCCTTTCAAGTGATGGAGGGCCCTTGCCTCTGTAGGCAAGCCTTCGATGTTGGACCCCCAGATGTGTTCTCCCTCTGAGCTGCAGCTGTCATGGCATAAGTATCCTGTTTTTTGCTTATTTTTCTAGTTAATTATAGCAGCTATTATCTGTTGCATACTTTTTATTGTATTTTATAGCTTTAAACTAATCCTGCATGCTTGTGTTTAAAATTGTCTGCCTCACAGGGCCTGATGAATAAGGTTTTTACTGTCGCACTATTTTTGTAAATCTTTCCTAGCTAGTTTCCCCTGTGTGTGAGGTATTAACTAGAAATTTTCTCCATTTGTTAAACATCTGTTTGTTCTGATTTCCTGCCAAAGAGTGTATCCTATAACTGATTTAGTTTCCTACCCTCCCTATTGGTATTCTGCTCTTATACTTGGTGGTTTTGCAGTTGCCCACCCCTACTGTAAATTTGATCTGGGACACTCCTCCCAGTCTAGTGTCATTAGCTCATTCTGCCTAATAGAGAGAGAACATTTGAGAAGACCAACCCACTTCGTTTCTTGACCTTGAATTGTCTTCTGCTCTTCCTTTCTCCCTTTCCACTTTACTAACAAAAAAAAATTCTAAGCTTGTTTCCTGCCTTTCATGTAACTAGTCTAGTCCAGATACAGATTTTCTGTATCCAAGACTGTTTGTAAGCTTCTGAGCGGTGCCAAAGTCTGCTCTTCAATTTTTCACCTGGATCTGCTAGTTCTCTCCTCTCCTGCACTTTTACTAGCTTATTAGTCTAGCACTTTACCAGACTTCTTGTAGCAATTGTAGCACACACAAGTGCTACCAGCAATAAACGTTCTACAAGGAAATGGCTCAAGTACTTATTATTAATGCCCACCCCTACATGCATGTCTAAAGGTCCGTTCCCTGTGCATTCTCCTATTAACCTGGTGAACTTGGGCATCCTGAGGCAATATAGCAACTGCCTCATGTACACTGACAATCCTCTCCTCTTGCCTCCCAACACTCAGACTTGCGAGAGATGCACTTGCATATTCAAATTGGACGCCAAACACACTCCAGCCATGACCGGAATAGCTGATCAAGAGAAGGTCAACACTTGCATCACACTACATGGAACGCATGGTCCTCCAGAACACACACCAGCACTGCCTTCACATAAAAACACAAACCACACACCTACCTTCGCGAAGGCTCTCAGTAAAAATCTATCCAAACAGCAGAAACCTCAAAGGCAGAAAAGCACTCAACCACCATACTAATCACGAGACACAACTCTCCTAAACAGCGTGGCACTCAGGCATGCTGTTTTGCCTTGGGGGCTTTGGCAAACACACTAGTTATAGGTGACTCGGTAGTGAGGCACACTGATGTCCTCACTAGGTTGAATAAGGAGAAAGTAACAGTCAGCTGCCTGTCACGTGCCACGATCCAATGCATAACACATGCACTCTGGTCCCTCAGCAACAGGTGCAAATATGACTGTCATTCTACATGTTGTGAATGACCAGAGACGTACCTCCCTGGACTACATGAAAAGACACGGAGGAGCTCTCTGATTATGTAGCCCAGGCAGGTATGACCGTATCCCTGAGCAGCATCCTACAATCACCCAGAATGATACCAAAGTACAAGTAGAAAATGATTGATTTCAACAATTGGCTAAATTTCTGGTGTCATTCTAAGGGGATCCAGTATCCGTCTGCCTGGGATGACATGATTGGCAGACCTCTATGCTTTGCCAGAGATGGCCTGCATCTGTCACCCCTGGGCTTCCGGATACTGGCCTAGGCTCTTGCCACCCCTGTAGTGCCTTTTTAGGCAAGTGTTCTAAAGACCAAATTACCATTGTAACAGCTACAAATAAATGCAATCTGAGGGTCATGCTGCTCAACGCTAGGTCTAAATCTCAAAATGCACTTGCTCTAAGCACTCCTTAAAATGGGGAACATCGATATTTGTGCCGTAACAGAGACCTGCTCAAGGCAGCAGAAAGCACCCCTGCACTACCGGGCTATAACTCATTCCGCACCCTTCGGCCCCAGAACTTGGACTGAAGCTCCAAAGGCAGTGGTGTTTCCATATTCATAGAGGATGTGCACACCTCCAGACTAGTAGCCCAACGTAACTAATCTGAGATACTTCAGGTGCAGCTAACATTAGGTAAGACAGCGATTCTGGTCGTAGCCTGCTTTATAGGTCCCCACCCATGTCCCAAGACTCGCACTCCACGTTCCTAAGCACCCTGGAGAATATTGGGGGTCCAACCTAACCCTGTTATATTGGGCAACTTCAACTACCCTTCCATTAACTGGGAAAACTACTCGTGTACCAATACACTTGCCCAATGTTTCCTTGAATTCATTGATTCCAGTGCCCTGGACCAGCTCATTCTAATCCCCACTAGAGGTAACATCCTTGACCTGGTACTCTGCTACAGTCATCCCTCTTCATAAAGGAGAAGTGACTACAGACCCTGGGAACGATCACCCCATTAGCCTTTTGAGTTTGATATGCAATGCTATGAATGCGTCGTCATGAACCTAATAAGCAAGGCTATAGAGAATCTTCAAACTCTGGATCCCACACATTTTGGTTTTGTGAGGGGTAGGTCATGCCTACTCAGCTTGGTCGACTTCTTTGAGTCTGTCACCAGAGCTGTGGATGAAGGTAAGGTGGTTCATACAGCCTACCTTGATCTGGCCAAGGCCTTTGATACCATTCCCCACTCCGGAATCGTAGAAAAACTCACTAAGCTGGGCATCGACCCCTGTATCACTAGGTGGGTTGCAATCTGGCTCACAGGTAGAACCCACAGTGTGAAAGTAGCTGACTCAAAGTCAGACTGCCGACCAGTCACGTGTGGAGTCCCACAGGGTTCGGTCATGGGTCCTCTCCTGTTTGGTATCTACTTCTCTAAAGTCCAGGCCAAAACAAAGGGACTCTGGCTGACAAAGTTCGCAGACCATTGCAAGTTGGGAGCTGCTATTAACTCCCAGAGTGATGTTGACATCCTACTGAAAAGTCTCACTGAGACAAACGACACGTGTCAGACCCATGGCCTTAAGCTCAATGCTAAAACATGTCGTCATCCCCTTGGGGGAAAAACCCAGTTCCCATGAATTACCACATTGATGGTAATCCACTGAACACGGAAGGCATTATAAGAGATCTGGGAACACAAGTTTACCACAATCTTTCTGACCACAGTGGCAATGTGGTGGTCAAAAGTCCTATGTGGCACATCTCATTACTAAGGGTTTTGCATCCAGGAAAAGAGGCCATTGTCTCCCTCTACTCTTCCCTCATTAGGCCAATCATTGAGTACAGTGCCCCATTTGGCATGTACCTCACTAAACACCTGCAACCACAAGAGAGGCCACAAGTACCTCACAAAGAGGATCCTAGGCCTTAAACATGTCTCAAATATGGACAGGCTGAACAATTTCTAACTATTCTGTCTCCTATCGCCTACTTGGAGGCGATCTCTGCTTGACTTACAAAGCCATGTCTGACCCAGATCTGTTAGAAAGATCTGTTAGAAAGGCTACATCTAAAGAAATCCAAATCCCTCTGCACTACACACTCCAGAGACCTCAACCTCCTTACCACAATCCATAGAACATGCTGGAGGGACAGATTCATAACCCAGACACTGCCTATGCTATGGAATAGACTTCCCATACATGTCAAGCAGAGCACTTCGCTGGCCCTCTTCAAGAGAAATCTTGATGAGCGGATGGGAAATTTAAAAAAAAATCACCCCAGGGATCACTCCAGTAGCTTTACTTGACAGAGGCACTGGGAAATAAGGTTGGGTGGCACAATGTCAGGATAATTCTATGGGCAAGGCTTGTAAAGGCCCCAGGGCCATTAGCGTAGTACAAACCTAAGAGCCTCAGGAGACCGTACCACAGGAGTCCTCTTCAGAAGCTCCTGCTGAAGAGGTAACACGGAAGACGTCATGCAAGAGGAAGCACGTGGATTCCCCTGAGGAGTCTCTTACAGAGTATACGGATTACGATGAAGGGGAAGGGTTCCCTGTCGCCCCCTGAAGATGTCTCCTTTGGAGACATCCTTGAAATATTGAAATGGAGGGGTGACGAAGCCCCAAAATCCTTTCTCTGAGGAGTCTGTGTTCCTGCAGGCTTTTCGTGCTCTACCACCTACCTCTTGGGTGACCCTGCCTGAGGACAAGGTAGTTCAGCTCATGGTACAGCGCACCTGGAAGAATCCTGACTCTGAGCAAATCCCATGAAGACCAGATAAGATTCTATCCCCCCCCCCTCTTGAGGAAAGCCCACATTGGTCTAAAGGTCTGCCAGTAGATGCAGTAGTGGTGTTTGTGGCCACAAAGAGCTCGCCGAAGAGAGCCAAACTGTTCATCATCCTAACGGGGAGTCTCTGGCCGTAGACAGGTTAGGGAAGCAAGCTTTTGCTTCATCTACCTTTGCCATACTTTGAACTACTTGGCACATTTTACTAAGCTCCAGAGAGATTTCATTTCAGAACTCTCTGGAACCTTTATCAGGACAGGTGTCTGACTAGGTACGTGACAAAGTTGCCTTGCAGCTAACAACCCTGGAATCTATATCCATCTCATTCATGAGGTTAACATCCCATGCAACCAAAGGGGTAGCAAGAGCTGTGAGTACAGGTGTAGTTGAGACGTCATGCCTGGATGCGCATTTGTGATTTTGCGGATACCTTTGTCTTCCTTAACGCTCCAGTGGAAGCATCTTCCCTGTTTGGCCCAAAGGTGAAGGACACTCCATCCAGGTGTTTGAAGGATGGCAAGACCCTGTCTGCCATAGGTGTATGCTTTTCCTCCACCCCCCCCCCCAAAGCATTCTTACACCAGGAACCAGAAGAGTGGAAAGTTGTGCTACAAAGTCTTAGGGTCCTTTCCGTGATGCATGTGGTGAGTCACCCCCAGAGATAAATGGGGCAACTCTTCTGGAAAATGCCTCTATGGAGGTAGTGGGAGTCTGTCTAACCAGGGACCCAGAGATTTTCTTTGGGCAACCCTACTAGCGCTCCGGAAGAGCGGTACGATTGCTTCCTCTGGAAGCAGTCTCTCTCTGTCTGCCTGGCAATCAATAACCACAGACTCTCTTGGGTGCAGAAGATAACCAGAGGTTACCACAACCGTCTCTCTCTCTCTCTCTCTCTCTCTCTGTGTCTCTCTCTGTGTCTCTCGGGAGAAATGCAACCTGACTCTCTGACCCAAACCTTAGGATTCATAGGGGCGGTGTTCAATGCCCAGTCCCATGTAGTCTCTCTCCCAGATCACAGATTACTAAGACTCCAACTCTGAGTGATACTCTGTCAAAACATGGTTCCTGCTCAAGAGGTCCTTCAACTCCTAAGTTCAATGTTAGCATCTATAACAGTAGTACATCTTGCAATACTTCACATGAGACTCCTCCAATGGCTTCTGTTATCTTAGTGGTATCCGAATCCTCATCCTTTGTCCTTTCAGATTTGAATAACAAATCGATGCAAACGAGACCTAATTTGGTGGATGAGGCCAGAAACATAACTTTGGAGCCGCCCTTTCTACCCTTGTCAGCCCAGGGCCGCTGTGACCACGGACACCTCCCTGATAGGGTGGGGGGCATTTTCAGGGGATGACAGGCCAAGGCACATGGTCTATTATAAAGGCTGATCTGCATATAAATGTCATAGAACTGAGGGTAGTGCTTTTAGCATTGCAGGGATTTCAATCTGTCCTTCCTTTTGGAACAATTGGCATCCAGTCAAACAACATGGCAGTAGTCTGGTATATCAACAAGCAAGGAGGAACCAAGTCCTACCCGTTGTGTCAAGAGGCATTGAGAATTTGGCAATGGGCAATAGCTTCCAACCGCTTTCTGATCGCAACACATATTCCTGGGGATTCCAGTGTTATTGCTGACAAGTTAAGCAGATGTATCCTTCTGCCTCATGAGTGGTCCCTCAATTCGAGCATTGCAGTGAACCTCTTCAGCCGTTGGGGCTCTAATCCACGATTGGCCCACGGGACTTCCGTACGCATACCCACACCTCCCCCTGCTTCCCCCAGTTCTTGAAGAAAGTCCTTCAGTTGAAAAGCAAAGTAATCCTCATTGCATCGTATTGGCCTCGACAAGTATGGTTCCCCTTTCTCTGGCCATACTTACTATGCAGACTGTGGATTCTGGATCCATATCCAGATCGGATTTCTCATCCCCAAGATTTGAGCCAACTGCACGTAACACTTGGTTTCTTCACTTCCAGTGGTCGCCAGGTAGAACAACCTTTCCCTCCCCAGTGCGTGACATTATTCTGGCCTCTCACAAGCCATCCACCAGGAAAATATATCATGGCAAATGGAGAAGGTTTTTAATTTTTGGTCTAAGCAGAGAAAACTAGACCCGTATTCAGCTCCCATCACTGCAGTGCTAGATTACTTATCAAAATTTTTTGAAGGGAGCTGCAGCATCCACTATTCAAGTTCACCTAGCTGCCATTTCAAATTTCCATAATGGTTTCAAGGATTCCACCTTTCTAAAAGGAGTCTCTCATATTAGACCCCCAATCAAACAACCAATAAAACCATGGAGTCACGCACTAGTCCTCCAATCTTTGACACAACCTCCCTTTGACCCCGCAGCCACCTGTGTCAAGTTCTTATCCTGGAAATCTTTTTCTGGTGGTCATCACATCAGCTAGGTGTACATCATGCATTGCATAAAGCGCCCTTATTTGATTTTCCACAAGGACAGAGTATCACTCCGGACGAACCCTTCCTTTCTTCCCATAGTTATTTCTGATTTCACTCTTAACCAGACTATTGACCTTGCCAGTCTTCCCTAATTATTTGAATAAAGAAGAGTACTGTCTGCATTCATTAGACCTACAAGGCTGAGATTTTATTTTGATGGGTCAAAAACAATGCAAAAATCCGACCAGCTATTTGCATCATTCTCTGGCCCTAAAATGGGGAAAGTCCAATTTCTAAGGTGACTTTATCTAAACGGCACAGAGACTGTATACTCCATCTACTGACACTCTAAAAGCCCTATACCAGAGAAAATCAAAGCACACTCCACCAGATCAATGGCAACTTCTGTGGCTTTCCATTCAAGGGTTTCTGTGGACGATATCTCGGTGCATCAGCAACATGAACGACTACTCGTACCTTTTATCACTCATTACAAATTGGATTTCGTTTACAGGGGAAGAGCTTCTGAACACCATTGACCCAAAGGAGGAGTCTTCCATAAGGGCCGCCCAAGGGACACAGGGTTGCTGGGGACTCCTATACCTTCAGTGATGAATGAATGGATTAACCTCCGATGGAACATTATGGTAACACGCAACTTCATCTGTGTTGTTAATCTTCATTCATTATATCCCACCCTCCTTCCCCCTCTTAATGGCTCCAGGGGGGTTGTTTGGGTCCAAGTCCCACTTTAGGGTACTTGCTCAGAAATGGCCTCTGCTTTACTAATAACGGGCAAACTCTATCTGAGGTAAAAGGGTGTTATGGGTAAAAGCTTAGCTCAAGGATTTTTGGCTGGCACGAGCTATGTATAAGGTCGACTGTTGCGAGGACGGAACAGACTACTCACCAGTGATGAATGAAGATGAGCAACACAGATGGAACATTATGGTAAGACAACTTTTTCCCCTTGCAAATCACTGGAATGATATGAGGAATGAAATCGGTAAATGACCTACATTTGAGTTTCAGACTTGAATCCGTTTTTAAAGGATACAAACACAAATGCTGTTATTGTAGCTACTTTTTAAGTTTATAAAAGCAATATTTAAAATCTGTCCCATTTTTGGGTCTTTGTTCCCCCATTTTGTCAGGCTTTGTCCAGATTTCCTGGGCTAAGAGTTGAAGATGATACCACGGCAAAACATATTTATTAAAATTCCAACACGCTTGTAAAGGCACTTAAAAAAAAAAAAAAAAAAAAGAGGTGAGCGCTTTCGGCTTTTCGCCTTCTTCAGATCTGCATTTACAAATCTAATGCTCAAGTTTAAATACTAAAATCATCCAATAAAATTCAAAATGCATAATCACCAACATAATTTCGTATGGAAGTCACATCATCACTAACATAATTTCCTGTGCAGATTTCACTTCTGTTAATCACATTGCCAATTGGTGTCGTCATCTAAGCCAATGCATTCTCAGAATAGATTTCATAGGTAACACTTCATTAAGTCCTGGTCCTTTATCTGGCTTTCAAGTCAGCAATCCATTTAGTTTCTTCAAGTTCAGTTAGACCTTTAAGATCCCCTCTTCTCATACTGGGATCTATTACTTATAGAGCCATAAAGTGAAAAGCATGATCTGTATTCACGCTGATATGTTTGTATAAAGCATTGGCGAGAACTTTAATATCCCTTTTTATATGTGCCTGTATCCTAACCCTGAAAGGGCAGTTCGTTTTGCCAATGTAAAAACATGTACATTTCATACACTTGGCGACATATATAATGTTCTTTGAAGCACAATTCACAAACGCTGGGGTTTTGTATAGCTTCCCTGTAACTGGATGCTGGAAATTTCTGACCTGTTAACAAATACTGGCATGCCGTGCACACTGTCCACATTTAAAGGTGCCATGTCTGTCTCTGAACGTGTATGATTCATCATCACCTTATCTCCACATAATTGTAAGTTCTTTCTGTTTTTGTAACCGAACCTCTGTGTATTCCCTACTATATGTCCTATGGGACTCATCAGATGTCAATATTTGCCAATTTCTCCTTATCACATCGCACATTTGCTTGGCATGTTTACATAGGTCAGCGTGCATTGAATGCTATGCGGTTCTGTTCGTTTTTTTTCTTTGTTACTACTATCACTGATGTATGTATTAACTCTGTGGAAGTATGGTTTCCCTTGGCTATCTGTTGGCCCTTGTATACTTTCTATAGTACTATCAATTTCTCTGGCTTTATACCCTCTCTGTACCAGTTCTTCTTTAGTTTCCGCAACACTTCCTTCATAGACACTATTCATGGTAGTCGGTCTGGAATGTCGAAGAAATCTATTTTTAACCACCTGTGGAAATATTTGGCACGGATGCATACTATTACTATGTAACGTACTGTTCTTCCAGCATCCTTTTCTAAAGGTTTGGGTCTGTATCTTACCATCTCCATTCTTTATTATAGTGACCTCTAGAAAATAAATGTGAGTGTTTGTTTTGTTTTGAATTGTGGACCTCAAAAGTCCAGGAATTCAGTAGTGGTTTTGAGAGTCCACAAACTGTTACAATTCATCCACTTATCCACTTCACCATCCCATAACAGGAAGAGGTCATTCACAAACTGTTTGTAGTACTTAAGTCTATTCCTCCATCTGTTAGGTTGAAACACAAAATCCAGCTCACATTGTGCCATCACTATATATTTAAATATGAATTGGCACATGAGGTGACCATGGCTACCCCCCATTTCTGTATATAGTATTGATTACCATATGTGAGTACATTGATGTTCATCGTGTTTCACTGTTACAGTCATTACACTTGGGTTATTCTGCTGTCAGGCTACCCGCAGTTTGCCTGAATTCCAAAGTCCTGGTCCGGCGTCGGTTGCTGTTGCCTCTTCCCTGACGTCAGTGCGCCAGGGGTATAAAAGATGCAGCCGACACCATTTTCTTCAGTCTTTCTTGCTGCACAGTGCCCGAAGCAAAAGCCGTTCGCAAGTGCCTATCGGCCGACTCCGGATCTGAAATTCGATTTTGAAAATCTCAGAAGTCTTCAATAAAGCTAAGTACCCCATTGGGGAAACTTTTTTTTTTTCTTGCTCCTGACCGATGTCAGAAAAAGTTAACAATTGTATTTCTTGTGGGAAGCAAATACCTCAAGGATTTCCACTCTTACTGTATTCCTTGCCTAGGCCCTGACCACGCCGTTGCTAGTTTTGTGCTAGATTTAACCAACGCACTGAGCATCGGTACAATTTTGCTTTTCATTATTTTGGCAGAAGGTTTAACTACATAATTCCGTCGGAACAACAGACGACCATAATTCATAAAAAAAAAAAAGCAGGGATAAAGACAAGGACAAGCATCCGAGGTCCAAAACCGACGAAGCCTTTTCTAGGCCAGTCGCTGGTTCGACGGCGCTCAGTGCGGCACTTTCGCAGCCCCTGACTCCCGCTACCTCAGAGTCACAGGCCGCCTCAGACTCACACGTGGAGATGGCTAGGCCTCTGGATACTCAAGGTATTGGCCCTTTGGAAATTAATCCCTCTGATGGGTCCAGAGCCGCTGAGCAGGCATCGGCTTCTGAGGGTGTCTTCAGACCTGCACAACTTTTATATAAAGCCTACTTCAGCATCCGAGACTGTCTAAAACAGTTTTAAAGACAAGGAAACCAGTACAGTATTCTCCAGGACAGGCTTCTATGCCTAAGAAACAGATGCTCAAAATGGCTGAAGACCTAATTACTTTGATCAGGGGTTCCCATCCCCCTGATAAGAGGCCTTGGCAAGGCATTGAATATGATTCCTCTGATCAGGTTTCTGATTCCTCTTCTGATCAGGGATATTCTGTTCCTCCCTATGAGGATTCTGATGCTGAAGATTCTATTCCTTCAGCTTCTCCTCCTGAAGATTATTCTTTTGGGGAAACCCTGCATACCATGATGGAGCATTTCCATTGGGAGAGCCAGGATTATTTCTTTTCTAAGAAAAGACTTTCTTTTACTTCCTCAGCACAGACCTCTTGCAATTCCCCCTGTTCTAGACATAGTAGATGTTTTTTCAGAGTCCGGCCTGTCTCCAGACTCTCTACCTCCTGCCCCTGTTAAGCCGGACCGATACTACAGGGTCCCAGACTCCCAACCTGGCTGCTGACCCAAGGGGTCAAGGCTGCTTCTGCCAAAAACCATGTTCCCTCAGACAGAGATTCTAGGGCTTTGGACAGATGGGGGGGGGGAACGTTTACACTTCTACCTTGGCTGTAAGGGCTTTAAATTGTCAGTTTCATACGCTCAAATATCAGCAATACTTAATGTCTTTGTTAAAACAAAAATGTTGACAAATTCTGAATGTTCTGAGAACAAAGATTTGCAGGATTTATTGCAAGCAGCTGAAAAAGTGGGAAAACATACTTTGTAATGTGCCTATGATTCACTGGAGGCCTCGTGCAGGGCCGCTGTTACAGGTTCTGTTATTGGAAGGCATGCTTGGTTAAAGGAACAGAATCTACCCGATCATGTTAAAGCAAAATTATTGGATGCTCCATTACAGCATGATACTTTGTTTGGTGTTAAGACAGAGGAGGTGTTAAAGAAACATGGAGGATAAGGCAAAATCTATGCAGACAGTAAAGGATTTCATACAGGTACAGCCACCCAGATTTAGCAGGAACTGGCCCTCTTAAAAATTGGTCCTTTCCAGTATCAGACAGACCACAGAGGCAGATTCAGACGCCCTAGGGGCAGGCAACAACCCCAGGGCTCATACAGGCCCAAGCAGTGGGGTGATTCTACCTCCAAAAGCAGAAAGACAAATCACAGCCTTGTAGAAAACAGTCCCAATGACTTCCCTATGCCAAGCACTTATTTTTTTGGCAGCACCCTTGGGGGGAAAGCTAGCACTTTTTTTCACAAAACTGGCACAAGATCACCCAGGACAAATGGGTCTTAAATACAGTCTCTCAGGGTTACAGGTTCCACTTTCACACCCTTCCAAAGGCAAAAGGCATGCCAGACCTACCACGCAATCAATGGCAAGAGGCACAAAAACAAGTTTCATCTCTCATGGACATGGGGGCTATTCAGCCAGTGCCACCCCAAGAGCAGGGACAAGGATTTTACTCAAGACTTTTCTTAGTACCAAGAAAGGACAAAGCCTGGAGACCAATTCTGGACCTGTCTATTCTAAATACTTTTCTGGATGTCCCAAAATTCAAAATGTTGACTCTACAGCAGCTATTGCCCATGCAGGCTTGGTTTGTAACTTTGGGCCATGTCGGTATGCCTCTGAGGTCCAATCGGACAATCTTGCAGAAGATACCTCAAATTCATAGCTGGGTCACTGCACTACCAATTCTCTGCACTGCCCTTTGGCTTATCTACTGCACCCAAGGTCTTCACGAAATGCCTGGCACCAGTAATTGCATTATGCAGACAGAGGAATTCAAATATACCCCTACTTGGATGACTGCCTTATTCAAGCAAAGGACAAATATTTTCTACTACAGCATCTGGTGTTTGTAAAAAGATTACTAATTTGCCTAGGTACACAGTAAACGAAAAGAAATCAAAACTAGTACCCTCTCAAGAGGTAATATTCCTGGGTGCAAGCTTAAATACAACTGCCCAGATGGCTCATCTCACGCCAGACAAACAAAGGCATCTGACTTATTACTTCAAAGACATGGCAACAAAGACCCAGTTATCTGCAAGAAAAATTCTGCAGGCTCTGGGCTACATGGCATCCTGCATTCTACTAATTCCATATGCAAGACTGCATATGAGGAAACTACAATGGTATCTAAAAAGTGTTTGGACTCAACATTGCCACAGCCTGGACACTAACTCTCATTCCCTGCCTGCAACAGGAATTTCAATGGTGGGCACAGGCCTGTCACCACAACAAGGGACAGCCATTCACCTTACTCACTGCCAGGCAAACACTCAGATTATGCCTGGGGGGGGGGGGGTGCACATAGCAGGAAAATGTATTCAGGGCACATGGCTCACAAATCAAATGCATTTTCATATCAATCAAAAAGAGATGCTAGCTGTACAGAATGCTCTGACAGCCTTCAAGGACCTACTTCATCCAGGACAACTACTGATTAAAGACCAGACAATACTACAGTCATGTGGTACATAAACGAGCAAGGGGGCACACATTCCTACCCCTTTTGCAGGCAAGCCATGCCTTTGTGGAACACAGCATTGACTTATCAAGTACATCTGCAAGCACAATTCCTGCCAGGAAAGACAAATACTTTGGCAGACGAACTAAGCAGAAACCTCATGGATACTGACGAGTGGAAACTGGACCCGCAAATCTTCAACATAACCGGGAAATAGGGATGCCCAGACATAGATCTATTCGCTTCCCCTCACAACTGCCAGCTACACAGATTCTGCACTCAGACTTATCACAAGCAAGCATGGAAAGTGGACGCCCTTTAATTCAGCTGGAAAGCCCTTGCAGTATATGCCTTCCCTCCTCTGCCTCTTCTCTCCAAGGTACTCCTAAAGGAGAGACAAGAGAAGCCAGCACTGGTACCCAATCCTGAAGAGCTTGTCTCAAGGCCCAGCCTGGACATTGCCTCTAATAACCTCATTTGCTGACCCAACAGAACAATCAGATCCTACACAGCCAACTCAGAACCCTAAATCTGGCTGCATGGCAGATAATGTAATCATTCAGAACACACCTCTCTCTAAAGCAGTTATGGATGTTATTTTGGAGGCCAGGAGGCCCAGCACCAGAAAATCTTCTGCAGACAAATGGAAGAGATTCTATGCTTGGAACCAAGCACAGGGAATTGACTCGCTTGAACCAAATATTCCTCAGATTTTGCAATAGCTGACTGAGATGCTGGACAAAGGCCTATCCTTCTCATCAATTAAGATCCATGCCTCTGCCATTTCAGCTCATTACAATGTGGACCCACCTATTTTTTTCTCATCCACTGCTAAGACAGTTTGAGGGGCCAAAAACATAAGACCTCCAAGGAGAGCTCCAATACCTACATGGGACCTCAGTTTTGTCTTGGAAAAACTCACACTGCCTCCTTTTGAGCCTGCCAACACAGCAGAGATAAAATACTTGTCATGGAAACCGCTCTTCTCCTAGCAATAACTTCAGCAAGAAGAGACTGAGTTACAGGCACTAATGGCTGTGGAACCTTTTATTTTCCATCAGGACAGGGTTTCTCTAAGGACAAACCCGACATTTTATGCCTAAGGTGTAGTGTCCAGTGTGGCTCTTAACCAAACCATACACTTGCCTACCTTTTTTATCCAATCCCACAGAATAAGGGGGAGAGACTTCTTCATACTTTGGACATACATAGACCGCTACGCTTTTACTTGGACAAGACTAAAGACCTCAGAAAAACTGAGCAACTTAGTGGCATATGCTGCAGGTTCCCAAGGAAAAGCCATTTCAAAGCATCCTCTTTCAAAATGGATAGGCCACTGCATTTGTTTCTGCTATTCACAACATGGCAAATCGATGCCCAAGGGCATTAGGCCACATTCTACCAGAGCAGCAGCCACTTCAGCAGCCTTCCTCAGAGGAGTATCAACCAAGGATATTTTGGAGGCTATAAAGCACTACCATTTACCTCTACTCTAAATCCAAAGCAGGCTTTGCCACTGCAGTTCTGCAGGGCCTCTTAGCCACTCCAAACTCTCTATTTATGCCCAGCCGCCCAACCTCAGCTTTGGGATTCAACCCAAGTGTAATGACTGCAACAGTGAAACACTATGAACATAGTACAGTTGTGTACCTACCATAAATGTAGATGTTGGTGTATTCACTGTTGCAGTCCAGGTTACCCTCCCACCATCCCCCTTTTTCTTTGCTGGGACTTATCTGTACCTATGTGGTATATTTGCTTTGTAGACTAAGGTTATGTGCATGCTTTATGATCATAATTTTTACAGCCTACCCTTTTGGGGGCACCTGACATCTGGGGCAAGAAAAACTGAAGAAAATGGCATCGGCTGCATCTTTTATACCCCTGGCGCACTGATGTCAGGGAAGAGGTGACAGCAACCGACGCTGGACCAGGACTTTGGAATTCAGGCCGACTTAGGGTAGCCTGCCAGCAGGATAACCCAAGTGTAATGACTGCAACAGTGAATACACTCTAACGTATACATTTATGGTAGGTACACAACTGTACTTCAGTACAATGCCCAACAGTGAGCATATTTGCGTAACTTCAAGTGTAGTATAGTCATTGGTCATAAGCGGAAATCTTCTGATTGACTCAGTGCCATACTCATTCGGTATGACTGTAAATAAACTCTTTAGATCCATTGTTACCAGTCCTTATTCAATCTACAGAGTTAGTATGTTGACAATCCAGAAAGGGTCATCAGAAAGTCTTCTGTATCCCTGAGGACTGTTGTCGCTTTTGTCAATGCTTTCTTCAGTTGGTGTGTGTGCGTGTGTGCGCGTGTGTGCGTGTGTGCGCGTGTGTGCGCGTGTGTGCGCGTGTGTGCGTGTGTGTATGGATATATATATGTATATGGATATATATATGTATATGTATATGTATATGTATATATATATATATATATATGTATATATATATATATATATGTATATATATATGTATATATATATGTATATATATATATATATATATATATATAGGGTTCTGTGATCCGTCCTCCTCCAGAAACAATTGGATGCATGGGAGGATTCTTAATCTGTTTTTGAATTTTTGGAAGACTCCTTATTATTGGAACTGTAGGTTCTTTCTCCAAACAAATATTCATTTAGATCTTGAGTAATTAGATGGGTTAACATAAGATTATATATACTCGGACACGTACAGGAAGTAAATCAATCTAATTCATAACCTTTTATGCGTTTATATACTTTGACATCATTCATCAGTTCATACATTTTCTGTTCATACTAGGAGCTATCCATCATGATAATTGCTCCTCCTTTGTCTGCAGGTTTAATTGTGAACAGTTAATTGTGGATCAAATTTTTTAGTGCTTCGCTTTTATTTTTCTCCGTGTTATGAAAGCCTTTGTTCTTGTTGGTTTGTCTTAATTGAAATACTTCATTCTGGCAGATTCTCACGAAGGTCTCTGTCTGAGGCAAACATGAAACTATGAGACTGGGTTTCTTAAACTTGCTAGTGTTTTCTGTCTCTTTCACCCTATCATGATTAAATAGTAACTTTTTAAGGCTGTTTCTAACAAAGTATTTTACATCAAGCACAAACTTGTATCTGGATGGCACTGCAGGAGTAAAGGTCAGCCCTGTATTCAATAGCTTATATTCCACATCTGTCAACATATGACTGGATAAATTGACCACTGAAAAGAAAAGGATGCTGGAAGAACAGTACTTTATACCATAATAGTATACATCTGTGCCACATTTCCACAGGTGGTTAAAATAGATATCTTCAACAGTCCAGATTGACTACCATGAACAGCATCTATGAAGGAAGCATTGTGGAAACTAAAGAACTGGTACAGAGAGAGCATAAAGCCAGAGAAATGGATAGCGCCTTTGTATACTTTCTATAGTACTAAGAGATAGCATAGGGAAACCGAAGAAAAAAGAAACAGAACCACATACCATTCAATGCACGCTAACCTATAGTAAAAATGCCAAGCAAATATGTGATGTGGTCAGGCAAAATTGGCAAATGTTGACATCTGATGAATCCATAAGACACATACATGTGTATATATATAGTTATATATAGTAGGAGATGCACCAAGGTTCTGTTATAAAAACAGAACTTGAAACAACAATTATGTGGAGATGAGGTAATAATGAATCTTACATGTTCACAGAGACATGGCACCTTTTAAATGTGGACAGTGCATGGCATGCCAGTATTTAACAGGTTAGAAGTTCCAGCATCCAGTTACAGGGAAGCTGTACAAAACCCCAGCGTTTGTGAATTGCGCTTCAAAGAACATTGTATATGTCTCAAAGTGTATGAAACATACATGTTTTTATGTTGGCAAAACGAACTGCCTTTTTTAGAGTTAGGATACAGGCACATATAAGGGATGTTAAACGTAAAGTTCTCACTAATGCTTTGTACAAACATATCAGCGTGAGTACAGATCATATTTTTCACTTTATGGCTCTACAAATAATAGATCCCATTATGAGAAGAGGGGATCTTAAAGGTCTAACTGAACTTGAAGAAACTAAATGGATTGCTGGCTTGAGGGCAGATAAAGCACCAGGACTTAATGAAAGTGTTACCTATGAAACCTATTCTGAGAAGGTGTCTGCTTAGATGATGACACTGGGCATGCCTCTCTTTTTGCCTATGTGAGTAACAGAAGTGAAGTCTGCACAGGAAGTTCAGTGATGATGCAACTTCCATAGGAAATTATGTTGGTGGTGATGCATTTTGAATTTTATTGGGTGATTTTAGTATTTAACTTTAGCATTAGATTTGTAAATGCAGATCTGAAGGAGAAAAGCCGAAAGTGCTCACCTCTTGTTTTTAGTGCCTTTACAAGTGTGTTGGAATTATAATAAATACGTTTTGCCATGGTATCATCTTTTGTTTTCTTAGTTATTGGGAATAATCTTTTTAAATACAACATTCAAGTTGTATTAATTGTTTGCACAATCTTAAGAAAAAAAAAATATCCAAAATTTCCACGACTGTCCAAAGAAAGCAGGTGCTCGTTTAGAAGAAGCCTTTAAGGACAAAGTGCTTATCCCAGTAAAACCTATAAAAGGAATGATCTGAAAAATTGGTCTTTTACTTGTTTTGAGGGAGGAGGATTTGTAGCTGGATTTATTTTGTTTTTAGAAATCACGTAATTGAAGTGATTGCAATAAATACTTGGACTGTCGACAATCCTGTGTTGTAATTTCAGTTTGCCCTGACATACAGCCAGGTTGGATTGGAGATGCTGGAGTATATACAGGGAGTTCCCACCATCAGGTGACCTTTGATTTTGTGTTGTGTAAATCCATTTCAAATTCCTTAAAGTTTCTGAAAACTTTAGCTTGAATCTCACAAGCTGTGAGAAGACCCTAGGAAAAGGCATATCCTACTTAACTGATCAGTGGGGGAGAAACTACTTTTTATTGCCTTTGTTTCTATCTATTAATATATGCTGCTAACCTGCCAAAACATTTTGTTTGGTAAAAGCGTTTGGCTGTGCAGCAGCTTGTAAACTACCATCTGCAGCTCAGCTCGTGTCTCAATTTAAAACACTAAATGCTATAAATACAGCATTAAAGGTAGGTGGAAATGGAGGACCTCTGCCTAAATTAAGCTGGGTAGTCAAACTGCCTGACTTTATCCTAGTGGCTCTCCAGTGGTAGAGAGATTTAATTATACAAAATGCAAGGGAATACGAATGCACAATTTTTAGTAATTTTAAACTGAAATTTCTAACTCTCACTTTTTTGAATGCCTTTTCTGCTTTCAAACTAGCTGTTAGTACGAGTGTGTTCTTTTCTTGACACAGATATCCCCCCCCCCCCCCAAAAAGGCCTTGCACTGAAGTAACTCACTATCAACAGGCTTACACTGGGGGCCGGAGTTTAGTGTAGGTGTAATTTGCAGTCAGGCCCATACTCTATCTGGCAGATAACCTACCAGGCTGCCTTCTACTGAACCTGAAACATGACTTGTCAGATTTGCCCCTTCCTTTACAGAAGCTATTCATTATTTGCCTCAGAATAGCCTTTGAGCCAGATGAATGGAGGACAACAGTCACTCCCTTCTAGAAAGGTGGAGCTTCAGTAAACCCAGGTAATTATAGACCCATAAGTCTGGTCAGACATGTCTATATAAGGCTATGGAAAGGACCATTATGGAACTTGTAAGTTGGGATACAGGTGTCCTAATGTCCTACAGATTCTCGACATGACACAATTTGGATTTGTCAAGAGCAGATCCAGCCTAATTAAACTGTTTAATTTCTTAGGAAAAATGTGTAACCAATGGATGAGGGCACGACAGTGCACACTGTGTATTTGTACCTCGAAAAGGTGTTTGACATCATCCCACACTCTGGCATCATGAATAAACTCTCCCAGTTAACCCCTGTATAACTAGTTGGATAGCAAATTGTCTCACTAACTGATCAAGATGTAAGGGAGGGTCCTGGATGTACCTCCTCTAAACACACTATGTTTGAGTGCGTCGGTGTTCTGTCCTTGGGCCACGCCTCTCTGAGATTTACTTCTTTGAGTTTGTGGCTGACTTGGTGTCATTAAGGACCCCTAGAGTCCTTACAGGTCATGTCCCAAACAAATACTTGGTGTCAAAACGGTGTAATAAATCTTAATGCCAAGAAATGTATAACTGTTCTTGTGACTATCGTATCGGCCCAAATCCAGGGACAGTATTGTTTCACAGTACTTGGCAGTCAGGCTGACCATGGAACATAATCCCTTTTCCAGTATGTAACTGTCCAAACGCTTGAAAGCTGGAATGACCACAATGCTTGCATCATAAAAACCATGCAGACTGTCTCAAAGCCTTGTCTCTCTTTGTAATCATATAGGCTATTGAGGGGCAACCTCTGCGTATTAGAACCTCATCAGGCCCTATTCTGTTAGACCTATTACACATTCATGAGTCCAATGGTGTCCTATAAACATCCACTCGAGGGAACTGTATCGTTTTTGCAGAATTAATACAACATGCTGGAGGGATAGGTATGCAACAATGAGAACACCACTCCTATGAGCAGAGTTTCACTCCACATAAAACGGATTACCTCTCTATTAAAATGTAATTTGCATTTGGATATGGTAATTACAAATTTGCCGTAACATATACTTGTTTGGCCAGTCTTTGGATATTTGTATTGCAAAATATAACTGCTAATAAGTACTATGGAAATGGAAGGCTAAGCTTTTTAAAATCCTCAGATTATAGCTTCACAGATATTTACTAAGCTGTTCTCTATAAAACAGTTAAACACAGGGCTGCTGCCGTTAAAGACAAAGGAGCAGCTGCATGTTGAGTTTTAGTGAAAATAAAACACACTCTTCATTATCCTTTTTTATACCTCAACATTTTACAAAGAAAAAAAAGATGGTGTTTACAGAAGTGGATACGGTGTAAGTCTGAAATTACAGCAATGTATTTTTAATAGCTTTTATTTTACTTAACAGAATTGAAAACCTGCACATTTCAAATGAATTTGTAAGAGTTGTAACTTGTCAATTTATGACAGTCTGTCTTTGTCTTTCTGGTAATGTTGTTTATTGCACAAGAGTCTGGGCGCTCAGTTTGGAAGAAAACCTAGGATTTTTCTTCTGATTACTGTAACTATATAAATTGTAGGCTTGCTGTACTGTGCATACTGAACTCGCCTTCATCACAGCACCTACAGTGAAAACCAGGGTATAATGTAAAATGTCACTATGGAAGTGAAGACTTTTCTCTAAATCTGCTGATGTAGTACCAGTCTGTAAAAGGCCACATCTCAGTTCCCCATTTGAGATTTCATTGTGATACTTTCTCGGAGTAACAGGATGCCCAAGTACACATTGCACACATCATTGGGACTTCAGTATAGTTGATGCTCAGTTTGACTCCGCTACATTAGCTGCTCAAGCATTTAACATGGTAAATGTGGTTTGACATCCCTCCACTGGGCCAGTGATCAATTTGGTCTCAATCCTCACTATAAGCACTGGTGTGCGACAATCGGTTGGAACAAAAATAGATGGTGTTTCCAGTTGCAGCTCTCTGAAACGAGCACAATTTTCCTTAAGAGCTTACTCTATCCTGGGGCTCTCTCTCGCTGTCTACCCCAAATAAGACTCCCCACTGACACAGCTCGGTATTTAGGTGAGTGTTTCAAGCCAAGTTCCCTACCACCTTCTCTGTGAAACCAGTGCCCTGTGTCCCTGCTCCAAGTAGCTGACACACGCACTCTTTGAGATTTGTTTTCTACCCACACACACACCTGGGAAAGGCTGACACAGATTTATCAGTTATGCTGCCTCTGCCCAGACTATCAAGTGAATACTGCCATCTGCACACTCCAAAGCCAGCTACTCTAAGGCTCTTTCAAGGGTACCCAGTTTTACTGAGTAAAAAGACCAATGCAGCAAAGCCTTCAAGAACAGCCACAGTGTCACCAAATTAAATGCAAGTATTCGCAAAGGTAAAAATAGTCTCTAAAAGAGCAGCCACAGTGAAAAGTTTAAATTATACTTAATAGTAAATGATAAAGGAACAAGGAATTACTAAATATTTATTTACAGCAAACAAGTTTCAGTCACAGGAAATATTAAAAGTAATACCGATGGATAGTCACACTGTTACATAAACAACACTTGCTATTCTTGCTATATTTTCCTGACTGATCTAAAGCATTACTATTCCCTAGTTCACTTAACTAGAGCAAGGCAAGATGAAGTGGGTGAGTGGTCTTCCTTCTTGTCAGATTTCACACAGACTGCTCTGAGACTTCTGTCTCCGTTAATATTAAAACATCATTTCAGTGCTGGATTACAGAATGACATCACACGCATCTGGTCAACTGACTTCTGGTTTCCACACTTCCCCTTTTACTAGAAACTGAACCAGAAGAGTGTGTGTGTGTGTGTGTGTGTGTGTGTGTGTGTGTGTGTGTGTGAGATAGCATCTGGAAGCTGTAAAACCATTTCAGAAGCTTCCACTCTTCCAGGGTAGCAATTGGTTCACCCCTAAGGACAATACAGTAGGATTCCTAGTCTTGGCTTTTCAGACATTTTGTCTCTAGCTGCAGTCAGAAGTGTAAGATGCAATCTTTATGACCTAAACCAGCTAATTTTATTTTTAGACTTTTTTTTTTTTTTTTTTTTCAAAAGTTAGCTGGACTGAGATTAATTTGGTCTCTTCAGTATCCTGTTACAATATATTAATTTCAACAGTTACAGTACAGTCTGACATACAGGTGTATTTTTTTCTGTCCAGCAGGACCCACTGTTGGTATTTATTTTTTTTTATTTATTTAAACACAAGCAGCTTTACAAATACATTTTCAACGCAAGCACCTGTACAGATCAGTTTGCTATACAAATGACATATATTCTTTACAAAACTCCAGCTAGCTATGCTGGCATATGTTGCAGATCCACTGCCTGGCATAGCTGGCAATACCTCACATTGTCGCATGTTAAAAACAAGGAAAAGTCTGGTGAAAATGGACAGAATGTGTTTAATTGTAATGATATTGTTCATCTGTGAAAGGCTATCTCAGTCCCCCAGTCAGATTTCACTAGTGGGTAGTCTACTACAAACTGCATTTAAGACTACTGTTCTGTCTTCAGAAATGTCATTGCAGCTAAGTGTTGAGTTTTGAGGCAACCACCTTAACTGAATAAAGTAGTAATTGTATAGTTGTACAGTATTTTATGAGATGTATTTTTTCAGATGAAATATGTAGCATTCTTACTTCTAATATAAAACTAATATTCAGAATGTGTGTACAAATGTTATTTGGTGTTTTGTGGAGGAGGTTGGCCCCTGTGTGAAAATCCAAATATAGTGCCAGACCGCAAAGCCTTCTAAAATGCTACACTTGATAGGTCTATGCAAGATGTTAACATTATAAAAAAAGTTGGGGAATTCTAATAAACGGTGCAAAATATGTTCAGTGAATGACTTCACTTTATCTTCAGCTTGATTTATGTACCACAGACTAAATGCACAAAATGTAGGCATCAGTCTGTGCACAGTAAAATGTTGTCTTGGCCTTGCTTCTGCTCCATTTAGGTAGTTTTACCTGCCCTTGCATGCAGTGGTCATATAGTTGCCAGGTTTAATCTGGGTGAAATACCAATGTGTGACATCAAAAGCCGCTGAAATTCTGGATGTGTTTGCTGTATCCAAGTGGCCATAGGTTGGTTACCCTAAGTTATCCTTCCCCTCCAAAAAAGTCGAAGACTTCTAAAAAGGGTGCTCGAGTAAAACATGCCCATGTACTGTTTCAGTTGAATTTGCCTCTTTGAGAGGTATGCCACTTTTGACTGTGTAAAGCCTTAAAAATATAATTGCACTTCTTTGCTAGGTACTGGCCACCCAGCAAACTACGTCAATAGTTCAGAAGTGATCCTGTAACTGCCTTTGCTTTCTTACAGCTCCTGTCCTTAAAATAGTGAAGTATACTTTTAATTTGATTTCTTATTGAGAAGAAAGCACACAGTGGACATCGATTCATAGGTAAGTACTAGGCTATATGCCCAAGGGCATTTACAAGCCTAGCCAGAATGTGTTGGCTTTTGCCACCCCCTTAGATTAGTTCCATGTGCCTCTGTCCAGCAGAGCCATTAGTTCCCTGCGCCACTGTCCAGCAGAGCTACTGCAGTGATCCCCGGGGTAAATTTTCTGTTTTCTATCCACCTGTCAATGTTTCTCTTGAAGAGTGTTAGAGGGGCTCTGCCTGATGTATATTGGAATCCTGTTCCAGAGCTTGGGGAGTCTCTGGGACAGGAATCTATCCCTCCAGCATGTCCTATTTATTGTTATGGTGAGGTTTATATCTCTAGAGCGTGTGTCTCAATTCTGGGTTGGATATGGCCTTTTATGTCAGGCAGAGATCATCTCTGAGTAAGCTGTATGCAACAGAGTACAGCTGGAGTTTCTTGAGTTGGGCTGCATAGGGCATCTGTTTGAGGCCAGTAATCCTCTTGGTGAGGTACTTTTGAGGTCTTTCCAGCTGTTGAAGGTGTCTTGTAAGGTACATCCCAAATGGGGCGTTGTATTCTATGATGGGTCTGAGTGAGTAGAGGCACAATAACCTCTTGTTTGTTCTAGATGCGAACCCTTTTGTGATTTAGGTGGGCCACATAGGTTTTTCTAACCACCTTGGCAATATTATTATCAAAGGAGAGATTACTATCTACTTGGGTCCCCAGATCCCTTATTACATTTTTTGTATTTAGGGGACTACCACCCATGTGGTAGTTTGCGAGTACTTTATTTTTTCCAAAGGGGATGACTATGCACTTTTTGTCATTTAGCTTGAGGCCATGATTTTGACACCAGGTATCCGTCTCAGTGAGACCCTTCTGGAGGGTATCTGTATCGGCCAGAGAATCAAGTTATGGCCCCTAGTTTGCAGTCTTCTGCGAATTTGGTCAGCCATAGTCCTCCTCCTATGCTTGCCTGTACCTCTGAGAAATATATACCGAACAGGAGGGGTCCTAGGACTGAGCCCTGGGGGATGCTACTTTAACCGGTTTAGAGTCGGAGGTAGAGCCTGCAACTATCGCCATGTGGGTTCTATCCGTGAGCCAGTTGGCAACCCATCTCATAACGTAAGGGTTTATGTTCAAGCTGGTGAGCTTGTCTATAGTACTAGAATGGGGAATGGTGTAAACAGCCTTTGCGAGGTCTAGGTAGGCTGTGTGGACCTCCTTCCCTCGTCTGATGCCTTGGTAACTGTCTCAAAGAAGTCCACCAGGTTTAGGAGGCATAGTCTGCCCTTAAAGCCAAACTGTGTAGGGTCCAAGGTTTGGAGGTTCCCAATGTCTCTGTTAATGAGTTCCATGATGATGTGCTCCATAGCCTTGCAGACCAGGCTAGTCAGGCTTATAGGGTGGTAGTTCCTGGTGTCCGTTGTGGCTCCACCTTTGTGGAGTTGGATAACTGTTGCTGTGCGCCACTCTGTGGGTACGTAGCCTGTAGAGAGGCTGAGTTTTAACAGCGTGTTTAGGTGAGGGGTTAGTATGGTAGCATATTTCACTTGTTGCTTTTAGACATGCACGTGTTGCCTACAGGAAGTCATGAAGTTATTGGTAGAAAGTGTAATGACAAGAGTAATGACATCTTGTGTTGTAAGTATGGTTCAAGATGGTTTTCATTACCTGTCAGTATTTCATACCCCATTGAAAATGGAGCATGTATTTTTGAATGTGATGGAAAAACTGTCGAAGTGTTGGCCATTGACTTACTGTGGTTCCTCAGGTCATACTGCACATCAGATTAGGTAGCTGTTTAATCAACCATTTGTGTGTCATCAGAACTATAAATTTGTTGACTCTGTTAGTCTCACTAAGCCTGTAGCCTCTCGTTTAGGGCGACCCAAGGTGGTATTCATACTAACTAGGGGAACTTTGGTCAGACACCAGAGAGCTTGCCCTATTTTTTTTTTTTTTTTAAGTGCTGTTTGATCTCTTGCATCCACCTTTGCTGCCACCAACTTGGTCAGATCACATGTTGGATTAATGTCTCATCCGAAGGACTGTACACTCGGGAGAACACCCCCACCCCCCCCCCACATTATACTGCACGGCAGTGTTAGTATTGAAGAGAAAAAAAAATTAACAGCCTTCTGCATCAAAGGCGAGTGCACTGCTTTAGATCTGCTAGGATAATGTACTCATCTGATAAAAATGGCACCTAACACTTTCCCACTGTATTGGTTAACACTGTTTAAGTCATATTTGACATACCTGACCAGAAAAATATTTTCAGACCATTTTTTGTCCATGAATTGTACTAATCCTGTAGCCTTATTAGCCTGCTTTCTTTTCTTAAAAAAAGTTTACAGTTTCCTTGACTGCCTACAACATATGTAGCTCAGTGCAAGTTAAAATTTGTGGGCTTCATCTTATAGGTGTAAATTCAGGCTGATGTTGCGAAAGTAGCCCTGACCTGTATGAATTGCACTATTGCATGAATAGGGAGTAGATTTGGAGTAAAGTGACCTTTACTGTCCACGAGTGTGCTGTGCTCAGGATTGCAAATACTTGCATAAAAGATCATAAGCATAGTAAATCATTACACAACCTTTTCCATATGTATTATTAACAGCGCTCTGTAAAAATTAACTCTTGCATCTCTGATTTTCCAAAAATTGGACCCGAAATAAGTTAAGTGCAGTAGTGAACTGATTTACCGGTCATGAACAACAGCATCACAACAAGGTAGGTTGCATTGCCAGTACTCTGATAAATGCTTCCAGTAACCAACTAAATTAATACGGATACAGCACAAATCCCTAAGGGCAGAAAACACCACTGTATCACTTTAGCAAGCATCACACTGCTGAAAGCTTTCCATCCACAAGTATGAATACAAAACCTAAAGAAGTCCATGTGATTTTCTCAATCCATTAAATAAAGCAGCCTTTACAGACAAGTTGCAAAGGCATTACCTCTATATGGCTTTATAGGTTTGTCATGCTGATGCCCCCCCCCCTCCAAAGAGGGTGTGGTTCACACACACTCTTCTACTGTACCTGCACATACATATATGTTTACTGGTAGTTCGCAAAATGGCATCTTTGAAGGCACAGATTTAAGCCCCAGGCTTGCCTGAGAAAGAAACAAATGTCCTTTCCTACCAGGGATGCCAGATTGCTTACGGGACAGGTGGGGACAAAAAAAGGTCCTTCATGCTAAGTGAAGACCAAAAAAAAAAAGTCTTTAATGCGGAACACCATGCAGTTCTGCATTAAACACAAGTAGCTCCATGTTTGGCTATTTATTTATTTTGTTTTGTTTTATTATTGGCTCCTATACAGTCATACGGGCCAGTCAAAACAAAGTGGAAGCTGATTAGCCAGGATTTTAACCAGCAGTGCGGGACCCAGGATCGGGCTGCTGATCCTGGGATAGTCCCGCTCCAAATAGGGATGTCTGGCAACTCTGTTACGTCATACATGCTGAAAACTGACTGACTGACCAATAGCTAGCAGCAAATGGAAAAAAATGGCATCTGTCGAGGCTTGGGGGAAGCACCCGTCTTCCCTGACAAAGATCCCACCTGCACTGGGCAATAGTATCCACACTGGTATGACTACTTGCAGAGGAGAAGAGGAGAGCAGCTGTTCCCAGAGAGTAACTCTGAGTTCTACAGTAAAAGTATATGTATTTCCGACATTACATTTGCAACATTTAATGTGAAAATGTTCAATTTAGAGTTAAAATCAGTGCAGGTAGGTATATGTCTGCATGCGTTACTGACTGCACTAATTTTCATATTTGTGGATGCATATTGATACATGGGCGCGGTCTAGTTTTGTAGGAAATGTTTTAACTCTAAAGTTTGCTGACAAAGTGAATGATCACTGAAATAATTTGTTGTGGTTAGCAGTAAGGATAAGTTTATCGCTGTGCAAACCTGCTTGGTTTTTATAAAATGTGTACCTTGTTTAGAAAATAGTTGTACATACAGAATGACTGAACAGAGCTAGCCACAACAATATGAACAGTGGGGATGGAGACTGCAGAAAGTGTATGGCCTTCATATTCCATGCAGCATTCTGGAATACTGCATTTTAGTTTCAGTACATGTGAATTGTATGCCTTTAAAAGTAAATGAAAATGTTTTACCTCAGAGAAAATGAGCAAGCTCTGCGCATCATAATGAATTGTTTGGGGATTGTGTTGTAAAATAAAGAATAGCATCATCGTCATCTTCTTTCGGCTGTTCCCGTTGGGGGTCGCCACAGCGGATCACCTGTTTCCATTTCTTCCTGTCCTCTGCATCTTGCTCTGTCACACCAACCACCTGCATGTCCTCTCTCACTGCATCCATAAACCTTATTTTAGGCCTTCCTCTTTTCCTGTTACCTGGTAGCTTCATCCTTAGCATCTTTTTCCCAATATACTCAGCATCCCTCTTCAGCACATGTCCAAACCAACGTAATCTTGCCTCTCTGGCTTTGTCTCCAAACCTTCCAACCTGGGCTGACCCTCTAATATACCTATTCCTAATCCTGTCCACTCTCGTCACACCCAGTGCAAATCTTAACATCTGTAACTCTGCCACATCCAGCTCAAACTCCTGCCTTTTTGTCAATGCCACTGTCTCCAACCCATATAACATAGCTGGTCTCACTACCCTCTTGTTAGACCTTCCCTTTCACTCTTACAGGTACTAGTCTGTCACAAATCACTCCTGACACTCTCCTCCACCCACTCCAATCTTGCCTGTACTCTCTTCTTCACCTCTCTTCCACACTCACCGTTACTGTGAAGTAAACTCATCCACCTTCGCCACCTCTACTCCTTGCATCCTCGCCATTCTTCTATCCTCCCTCTCATTCACACACACACACACACACACACACACACACACACACACACACACACACACACACACACACATTCTCTTAGTCCTGCTGACCTTCATTCCTCTTCTCTCTAGAGAATATCTCCATCTCTTCAGGGTCTCCTCCACCTGTTCCCTACTCTCACTACAGATCACAATGTCATCTGCAAACATCATAGTCCATGGGCACTCCTGTCTGATCTTGGTCTGTCAACCTGTCCATCACCATTGCAAATAAGAAAGTGCTCAGAGCTGATCCTTGATGTAACCCCACCTCCACCTTAAACGCATCCGTCACTCCCACTGCAGACCTCACCGCTGTCGCAGTACCCTCGTACATATCCTGTACCACTCTTACTTCTTTGACACTTCTGACTTCCTCATACAATACCACAACTCCTCTCTAGGCACCCTGTCATAAGCAAACGTCACATCTGTAGTGCTCTTTCCTGGCATGAAACCATACTGCTGTTAACTAATAATCACGTCCCTTCTTAACCTAGCTTCCACTACTCTTTCCCATAACTTCATGCTGTGAGCATAAGGAAATAAAAAGAAAAATCAGCAATAGTAAACCCATTCATGATTTTCCAGACTTTCTGGTGCCTCTGTGTAGCAAACCACAGGAACAAAGTAAGTTCTATAACAATTCAACCAAGAAAATGCAGAAGAAATTAAGTGAAAGATCGTCAGAAAATATGTGGACCATTCCTTACTGATGAAAGTTTGCATCAGTGAAGCAATGTAAAGCTTCAGTTGGTGGTATAAGTGAATATGCATTCTTTTTCTTTCTTGTATAGCTGAAGAGGAAATTTTGAACAATAGGCGCCAAGCAGACAGGAGGCTAGAAACTTGCTGAAGGTGTGCATGTCGTTCTGTATGCCTAAAAAAATCAAGTTATTTATCTCTTCAGATTGCTTGGCCACAAAAAGTTGCATTTCTATAGTTGTAATTGAAGTTTGGCAGTTATCCTAAGTAAACCTTTTGCCATCGTTAATGGTAGTATCATTTGACAGCATTTCTGAAGAATGTAATTTTTTATCATATTTTAAGTAACCCTGCCAAATACTTTTTAATATACATTGTCAAAATGTTGCAGCAGCGACTTGACTCCTTGTCTACAATTTTTTCTGCCCCCGTCAGGGAGGTGACTTTGGTTTTGTTGGCACCCCAGCGCAGAATACCTTGGAAAGCATCAAAAGCATTTGAGCTTCAGGACCTGATGAATATGGTTGAGTGGGCAGTGAAGAGATGCCTTCAACTTATGGAATACCTCTCCACCAGGTGACAGACTTGCTGAACTGATAGACTGTTTCCATGGAGTCAAGAAGCTTCCTCCCCCTTGTCACTGGGGTTCCCCCCATGGAGTTCCATCAGCCAGTGGAATATTTGATGTCATCCCGACTGGTGTTTAACTTGATTCTACAACGCCTACACCTTTTGTCTCTCTCTCTCTCTCTCTCTCTGGCATCTGTATGGCTTGCACCCCCCCCCCCTGTCAACCCTCCATAGTGTTTGTCTGCAATGTTGCTCAATTCCCTCAGCTTTTCTCATAAACTCTTTTTTTTCCCTTTTATTTAAAAATCAGACACCCTGCCCATATTATTCAGTCTCCCTCCAGCACAACCCTCTTCATGTCTTCCTTTTGTGTGTACATTACCTTTTTTCCCCATTTCCACCCTTCTAAAGAACAAGTTGGGGAATGCACATTAGGACTGCAGAGTCTTCTGGATAAAGAGCATATTCAGTTTAATTTCCCTTCTCCATGCCTTATAAGGGTGGCTTTTGTTTGCCCATGCCTTCTGGAATTAAGTACAGAAAGGCTGTTACTTCTATATT
The DNA here is from genome assembly GCF_019279795.1 of Protopterus annectens. Classification (NCBI taxonomy): domain Eukaryota; kingdom Metazoa; phylum Chordata; order Ceratodontiformes; family Protopteridae; genus Protopterus; species Protopterus annectens. Next base: position 243,099,508 of record NC_056749.1, on the reverse strand, counting down.
ACTTTTCATTACATAGTTGTCCACCATCCTGTACTTGTCTGCCTTCATTTTAAAAGATGGAGCCAAGTTGAGCTATGTGAAGTCTCTGTAGACACCCAAAGTGTCATTTCATTCCTGTCCGGTACGGCACAGTTACACTTCCTTTTCTCAAAAAGCTTTACTTGCTTGTGTTTGTCATCTCATGGGATGCCTACTTCTCTTGTGTTTGTACTCCTTTCCCTGTGTGTGTGTGTGTGTGTGTGTGTGTGTGTCCACACTTTTTTTTTCTGTATTTAATTTGAGCAAAAAATGTCCATTTGGTGTTGCCAAGTGAATTTGTTACAACAGGTTTCTTTTCCCAACTTACAGCCCAAGTGACAGTTTCTGTCCTTTCAGGATAATTAGCAGTAAGGCAGCTTCTTCAATCTACACTACAGTATCTCTGCTTTCCATCACGACCTTTTCGTCTGAAGCATTAGAAAAATGAAAGGTTGTCTGGTTGATATCCTCTCTCTCTGTCTCTCTTTTCATTTTTATTGCCAGTTAGCCTTCTTTATCACTTATTATATTCTGTCCTTGCATACCTGTAGCTCTGTCCTACCTTGCACACTTAATGACTCCTCTATGAAATTACACTCTGGGCTGTATTAGTAAATCTCAATCTCTCTCTCTCTCTCGAAATATGTGCAGCTTACTACTCTTTCCACTAGCACCACACCTTTAAATGCTATTTTTATTCATGAGAATCCCAGCGCCTTTTTCACAAAGCATTATGGCTTGTAGTATGTCAGAGCAGAAGTATAAGCCAAAATTAAGGACACTTGGGCACGTTAATAAGAGATCCAGCACTTCTCATCTGCTCTCCTTTGCAACTACCCCCTAAATCACACAGGCCTGTACGTAATTCATGACACAAGTATTGAAATAGTACCAGCAGTTGTCAGTGATGCCATACTCCCAACAGGGCACTCCATGTACTGACCAACACAGAGCAATGTATATGGATTAATGAAGCAATGATGAAATTGCTAGGGACCATGCTAAGCAAAACTTTATACTTAATCCCCCCCATTTCACAATGCATAACATACACAACAGAATTACAAAGACACAACGATTGGATGTCTGCTCAAGATTGCTGTCCCCTACCTAGTGGAGCCAGTCCACTGCACTTACACAAGTGTCCCCCTTACCGGGGCAACAAGTAGGTGTTACTGAAGATTTGCTCCATAGTTCTTTTATATGTGCACACGCAGAATGTCACATGTGCATGATGCAGTGGCCAGCTGTCTACAAAGTGTTGCACGGCTACTGTGTCCAAATCAACTGCTGTTTTCTTGCTCTCTCACACATGCTCACCCCCGCCTCCCCACAAAGACAATGCTTGCCCACCCCACATATTAAAAGTGAGCACTGCAGCACTTTAAAGTGAAGGAATAAAACCTCAATTAATTCAGAAGTTAAAACAGTACGCATATGAATGACTACAGAAAGCATAATGTATGAATGCAGTTGAATAATGAACCTGACTGCTTCTGATAGGAAGGGAGTGGCACTTTGTGAAATGTCAGTTATACCATCTTAAAGGGGACTGCAGACATCAGGACCATACCTCTCAACCTGGAAACATCAAAAATCTGGACAAAGGCCTATGATAAATGGGTACAAATCTGCTAATTAACATAAGATTTCCATACATAATTATGCAACCCTGCCCACTACAATGGAATTGTGAGATACCAACTTTCAAATGCAAACTGAAGAACAGACAAGTGGCCCCAGTGTCCACTGTCCTGCAGCCGTTCCAGTGGTCCCAGCGTCTAGTTCGCTCCATTTACCATAAACACTAATGTGCATACTGCTTTACTTGTACAATGATTATTTGGATTTTTACATTTTGTAGCACAAACGCTAATAGCTGCTAAACAAAGCAATACAGTATTGCAATAAATTAAAATAGACTTGGCATTAACTTCTCTGCCCTTTAAACTCACATTCCTTGAAAGTGCATCTGGTCAGTGGGTGGATAAAGATTACCTTTTTCAAATCATAGACCCCTTGCACACGAAGCATACATGTGTTCTTTGATACACCTTCCTGACTGTATTAAATTATATTCCTTGTATAATGCAACACGCTTGTTAGAGAGCGTTTTGAACATTTTTCCAGTAAGCAATGAAGCAAACTGCGTGAACCAATGACTGCCCAATTCAGAATATTCCCATCAT